>NC_045605.1:11435067-11738098 GCF_009762305.2 Zalophus californianus
TGTTAGAATCCACATATACCTGGAAACATGTGGTATTAGTCTTTCTCTGACTGACTTATTTTGCTTGGTGTAGTCCCAATATTTTTGTTTTTGTTTCCTTTGCCTGAGGAGATATACCTAGAAAAAGTTTCTAATGCTGATGTCCAAGAGATTACGGTCCACTGCCTATATTACCATTAAGGACTTTTATGATTTCAGGTCACACACATAGGTCTTTAATCCAGTTTCTGTTGTGTGTCTGTGTGTGTGTGTGTGTGTGTGTGTGTGTGTGTGTGTGTGTGTGTGTGGTGTAATGAAGTGGTGTAGTTGCAGTTTTTTTTGCATGTAGGTATTCAGCTTTCCCAACATCAGTATTTGAAAAGATTGTCATTTCTCTATTTTATATTTTTGCCACCTTTATTATAAATTGACAATATAAACACCAGTTTATTTCTGGGCTATCCTGTTTCATTGATCTATGTATCCATGTCAGTACCATACTATTTTTGATTACTGTAGCTTTGTATCTTGAAATCTGGGATTTTGATACCTTTAGCTTTTTCTTTCTTATGATTGCTTTAGCAATTCAGGTGTTTTTGTGATTCCAACCAAATTTTAGGGTTATATGTGCCAGTCTGTATTTTATTCTTTTTGATGCAATTGTAAATGCGATTATTTTACTTTCTCTTCCTGCTACTTATTACTGTTTAGAAATGCAACAGATTTCTATATATTTTATATCCTTCAAATTTACTGAATTCATTTATTAGTTCCAATAGTTTATTGGTGGAATCTTAAGGGTTTTCTCTATGTAATATGTTATCTGCAAACAGTGAAAGTTTAATTTGTTTCTTATCAATTTGGATGCTTTTTTTTTCTTGTCCGATTGCTGTAGGTAGGGCTTCCAGTACTATGTTGAACAGAAGTGGCAACTGTGGAATCCTTGTCTTGTTTCTGATCTTAGAGGAAAAGCTTCAGTTCATCACCATGGAGTATGAGGTTAGTGGTGGGTGTGTCATATATGGCTTTTATTACGTTAAGGTATGTTCTAAAACTACTTTGAGAATTTTTAATCATAACTGAATGTTGTATTTTTGTGAAATGCTTTTCTGCATCTATTGTATAGTTTTTATCCTTTATTTCATTGATGTGATATATCACATTGATTTGTGGATGTTGAACCATCCTTGCATCCCTGGAATAAATCCCACTTGATTGTGGTAAATGGTCCTTTTAATGTATTGTTGAACTCAGTTTGCTAATATTTTGAGGATTTTTGCATCCATGTTCACTAGGGAGATTGGTCGATAGTTCTATTTTTTTGTAGCATCTTTGGAATGCTGGCCTCATAGAATGAATTTGGAACAATTCCTTTCTCTTCTATTTTTTTGGAAATGTGAGAAAAATAGGAATTAACTTTTTTGTTTGGTAGAATTCATCTGTGAATCCATTTGATCCTGCTTTTTTTGTAATTTAGGAGTTTTTTGATTACTAATTCAATTTTGTTAATAGTTGGTTGGTTCAGATTTCTATTTCTTCCTTATTCAGTTTTAGAAGATTGTATATTTCTAGAAATTTATCCAGTTCTTCCAGGTTGTCCAATATGTTGACATATAATATTTCACTGTAATCTCTTGTAATCCTTTGTATTTTTGTGATGTCAGTTGTTACTTTCCCTTTTTCATTTCTCATTTGAGTCCTCTTTTGTTGATGAGTGTGGTTAAATGTTTATCAATTTTTTCTCTTTTCAGAGAAGCAGTTCTTGGTTTCATATTTTCTATTGTGGTTTTTTTTGGTCTCTATTTCATTCATTTCTGCTTTGATCTTTACTATTTCCTTCCATTTTATGTTGGGTTTTGTTTGTTCTTTTTCTAGTTCTCTTGGGTTTAAAGTTAGATTGTTTGAGGTTTCTTTTTTGTTTCTTGAGGTAAGCCTGTATCACTATAAACTTCCCCCTTAGAAAGGCTTTTGATGTATTTCAAAGGTTTTGGATTGTGTGTTCATTTTCATTCGTCTCCATGTGTTTTTCCTCTTTGATTTCTTTATTGACATTGTGCTCAGAAAAGATATTTGACATTGTTTCAATGTTTTTAAATTTATTGAGACTTGTTTTGTGGCCCAACATATGATCTATCCTGGAGAATGTTTCATGTACTTGAAAAGAATATGTATTCTGTTTTTGGATGGAACATTTTGTGTGTGTACCTGTTAAGTTCATCTGGTCTAACGTTTTGTTCAAAGCCACTGTTTCCTTATTAGTTTTCTATGTGGATAATCTATTCATTGATATAAGTTGGGTGTTAAAGTTTCCTACTGTTGTTGTATTAATATCAACTTCTCTCTCTATGTTTATTAATATTTGCTTTATGTATTTAGGTGCTCCTGTGTTGAGTGTATAGATATTTATAATTGTTAAATTCCCTTGTTGGATTGATCCTTTTTTATCATTATGTAATGCCCTGTTTCTTGCTACAGTCTTTCTTTTAAAGTCTATATTGTCTGTTATAAATAAGTATTGCTACCCTGGACTTTTTAAAATTTTGCTTCCATTTGCATGAAATATCTTTTTCCATGCCTTCATTTTTGGTCTGTATATATATCTTTAAGTCTTAAGTGAGTCTCTTGTAAACAGTATATAGGTGGATCTTTTTTTTTTTCTTTTATCCATATGGCCACCCTATCAGTTTTGACTTCATTGGAGCATTCAGACCATTTAAAGTAATTATTCATAGGTATGTACTTACTGCCATTTTGTTGTTTTCTGGTTGCTTTTGCAGGTTTTTCTCTGTTTTTCTTTTGCTCTGTTTCTTTGTGATAGATGACTTTATTTAGTGTCATGCTTGGATTCCTATTAATTTTTTTGTCTGTTACAGGATTTGGTTTGTGATTACCATGAGGTTATATATAATATCTTCCGTATATACCAGTCTATATTAAGTTTATGGTCACTTAAATTAGAACACATTCTAAAAGAACTACATTTTAACTTCCCTTCCATGTTTTATATATGTTGTCATATTTTATATCTTTTTATTTTGAGTACCCTTATCTAAGTGTTAGATATAATTCATTTTACTTTTGTCTCTTAACCTTCATACTAACTTTACAAGTGATTGATCTACTACCTTTATTGTATGTTTGCTTTTACTCATGAAATTTTTAAAAATGTTTTTCTCACTTCTAATTATGGCCTTTTGTCCCCTTAAAAAGCCCCTTAACATTTCTTTTAAATCTGGTTTAGTGGTGATGAACTTCTCTAACTTTTATTTGTCTGGGAAACTCCCTCTTTCCTTCAATTCTATATGATAATCTTGCTGATCAGAGTATTCTTCATTATAGGTTTTTACCTTCAGCACTTTGATATATCAGCCATTGTCTTCTGACTTGCACAGTTTCTTCTGAAAAATCACCTGACAGTCTTATGGCATTTTTTTTTTTAACCATGTCCATTTTTTCTTTTGTCATTCAACACAATTATTGTTTGATACTTTTCAAGGAGATTCATGGAAAGGACTGTGACAAGTACAGAGTTTGGGTAACTTTCCATTCATACCACTAAACTGAGTAAGAATTTATAGAACTTTAATAGTGAAACCGATGGCTTTACACAACTGCTAACAAAAGATCAAGATTGGCATGAATTAATTGCATGGAACTGAATATATTCATGAGGTTAATTGTAATTTTTATGACTTTTTCTTTGAAACATTTACTGGTTTGTAATGTTTTGTTTTTCCAGACTTAAGGAAATCTTTTCCTCTTTTCTCTTAAGCTCTCTATGACTTAACAGTAATTTGGAAAATTTTACCTTTGTGAACAAAAATGAAACAATTCCTTTCTCTCCCTACCTAGTTCCTCCAGAGTTCAGAAGCTCTTAGAGACTAGTCTTATTTCTACAGCAATACAGTTATTTGTGTAAGTTCAATAAAAATATGTTCTTTCTATAGCAGGACACACTTGGAAACAGTGGTTATATTACCAAGGCTTTGATTGGCATGTTCTCTTTGAGAACAATGGGCATAGAATATTATATAATCAGTTTTAAAGAATTAAGGTAGACTTTATGAAGCCAATAAATCCCCTTTGGAAAATTGCCCTGGCTCCTTACTTACTTGGTTCCTGAAATCCTTACTAGGTGAGTAAGGAAGTTCACTTCCTGGTAACATCAGATACCTCAGGATATTCTGGGGACCTCAGGAAGAGAAGAATCATCCCAAATCTTTAGGTATTTAGCAAAGTCTAATGGCAAGTCCTTAACTTGGATTTCTAGCCTCAAGAGGCTTTTAAAAGTCTAATTTGAGATGCCTTATAAAAGCAAACTTTAAAAGAACCTATATGGTTAATCACTATTCTTGCTGCAGTTACCTAAATAATCAGGCCAAGTATAAGGAGACTAGACTGATTTTGCAAACAAATTAGTCTCATATTATATCTCTGATAGATGTAGGGTTGACTATAGAAAGAAAAAATTGTTTCAATGGGAAACTATAGTGCACCTGTGTGGATATTAGATTCTAGACTTATTCATTGTTTTTAAGATTTTGTTATTTACCTACAAGCACAGAGCCTAAATTCTTCTGGCTTCCTCAAATATCTGGCTACGTGTCTCCAAAGTAACATTTCCAATTTCCCCTCCACCCTTGTGATTTGAAATTACTAGGAACAAAGTTTGCTTTTTTTCCCTGCAAACTAAAGCAGGACAACTTTATATAAACTAAAGAGAAATCACCACAACAGCTCATGTGTGGGCAATTTTTGTGCCTTTTGCTGTGTGAGCCACTCAGAAAGATCACCAGAGACATTCAAACTGCAAACCAGGAGAATCTCTCCAATTGTCACTGGCTGCCCTTACTCCCATTTGAAGAGGCTTCCAGCCCAACATCTAGAAATCTTCCTGATTGACTTCCCTGGATTAGGGAAGATTTATAGTCTGTTCCAACCATTAAGCATTGTTTTTCATTTGTTTTCATGGAATGTCTCTTTTTAAATATTAATTGCTGACACCATATAGGCCTAATTGGGAGTCCACTTGCATCACCACATCCTGATGAGACAAAACCCTTTAACTGAACTGACCTATTCTCAGGACTAAGAGACTGGTTCAGTGAGATATGGAGCATTGTGCCAACTCATCTTTTCAACTGTGAAAATTCTTGAATGTTTCAAAGGTGAGAATAAAGAGTATCAGATTATGCCATTCCAAAATATGTTTTGGCCTAAGTTTCAGACCCCTTATTCCTTTTCTTAGTCTGGGAGTATAAATCCATGTATTGCAAATGATGTTGGCATAGAAAAAAACACCTCCTTGCTCAGCTAAAAGAAAATCAAGTGCGACTTTGGCCAGAGAGTCCAAGGATTTTGTTGGACAGCTATTGATTTAGCATCAGGTTCTGCAGTATCTTTAAGAGTTAAGGAGAAGCTCCTGATCATAGCCTCATTTGCACTTACTCCTAGCCAGGGGCATATGTATCTGCCAAAGGAAGCAGATTTTGAATTTCAAATGCCTCCTGGTAATTCCTATTTGAGTCTGTGGCTTAGGACTAGGAAGGTGATAGCCATCAGAGCCAGTAAAACTTTAGGGTCTGTAGACTACATAGATGGTTTTATTCTAGTCGCCCTTGCCTTATGTCCCTTTGTATAGAGCCTTGGTGCGAGTTTCTCTGGGTTTGGGGTTGTTAACCAGTGACAGAGAGATGGACCTCCAGGGTTAGGGAACCTAACATGGTAGAGAGGGCTGAATTTGTTCCAGAGAAACTCTGGTGTTGGAAATTAGGGAGTTGTTTGTGATAGGTAGAACTATAGGTTCAACTGCATTGTGGCAAATCTAACAGTATTTGGAGATTAAATTACCTCCCTTGCAATGACCTGAGATGTGTTACATGGCATTATCTTTCCAGGCCAGAGCAAGGCCAAAGGTAGACAGAAGAATCATAAAGATCTTCATGGTGTTAGAATTTGGTAAATGGTGGTCAGAGAGTGAAAGAGAAATGGAAGGAAACCTTTTGATCTCATATCATGAAAGGAGGCAGTCAGTCTTCTTCAGTGTCAGTTACTTGTCTCCCTAGTCAATGTGATTTTTGAAGTATCCAGCATTTGCACAGGACCAGGTATCAGGAGGATCCTCCTTCAGCTGTGAAATATGCACCCAAGATTTAACACATTGTGATTTGGCAGCATTGTTAGTGGTCAAGAATACTTGGTAATGTCCTTTCTCTGAACCTCACTTTTGCAAAAGCATTAGAGTAAAGCAATAACTGCCTGTAAATGACTCTGTTGAAAGACCTGTTGAGAGTTCATTATAATGGAATTAACAAGGAAATTTGGTTATTTCTGTGACATAAGCATTTTAAGATAATTGGAATTATGACTGATAACATTATACTAGGACATATCTGATTTTTAGAAATTTTATACAATTTTTATAACTATTATATTAATAACATTAATATGCATCCATACAAATATAACCTAAAGGGTTTATCATCACTTGTTTGGCAATGCTTCCCATGTAAATTCACATACCAAATAAACCTAATGTTTAAATTCCTCTTTTAGAGGGTGAAATACAAATCCTTTGAGATTTTCCAGGGACCTTCTGGGAAATCTCAAGGTTACTGTGAGGTCAAAAGGACTGCATTTAGAATTTAATTTTGGGAAGCTGTCAAAATGTCAAAAGGTTTGAACATTGACTAATAGGATCACAGACCTTTGTAAAATAATATTCAGTTATCTATTTAATTCAAGTGACAATAGAAGATTTTTAAAGGCAGATACAGAAGGTTATATAGTTGTGAACAAAACTTAGCTCTTTTAATATTGTAAGGACTGGGTTTTCTTAAGTAGTAAAAGACCTGATAAAGATAACATGAAGCATAGTAAATCATTTTGATAAGATATAACATCATTGCTTTCCAAGTAGATTATCCAAAATGTTAAAAAGAAAAACTTTTCACAATATGTTATCTACAGTAGACCAACAGTCTAAGAAAACTTTGTGTTATGAACAAGAGAATAAAATAAATTCTATTTTTGCTGTGTAGTTTTGATATTAAAACTCATTAAAGGGGCACCTGGATGGCTCACTCAGTTGGTTAAGCATCTTACTCTTGATTTCAGCTTGGGTCATGATCTCAGGGTCATGGGATTGAGTCCCATGTCAGGCTCTGTGCTCAGCAGGGAGTCTGTTTGGAACTTTCTCCCTTTACCTCTCCCCCCCCCACTGCTCGAGTGCATGCTCTCTCTCTCTCTCTCTCTAAAATAAATAAATAAATATTAAAAAAACTCATTAAAAAAACTTTCAGTCCATTCCAATCTTAGCCAGCTTGACCACACATAACACTCCTTTCCCCAGATTCTTTTTTCACAATACTTACACAATTTTTTTAGATCCATTCTTATTTTGTCTTATGTTTTTTTTTCCTTTTTCTAATTCTGGAACAATCAATAATTTTACTTGCCTTACCTATTTTTCATACACAGCTGTTTCCTTTCACCCTTATTATTTTGAAGTAGTTTTAGTTACATATATTGATTAGCATTCTTAACCCTTAGAACTCTTAAATCCTAGTGAAAACTAAGAAATAAGCAGTTGTAGACTGTTACACTAGCATTCAGTGGACTGGCAAATTTATGCATTTTATAATTTCTAGAAATATATCTGTCCTCAGAGTAAACTTTTTAATGTGGCACAAAACGTGTTTATTAACAGATCCAAATATCTTTAGTTTTTCTGTAAAAGGACGTCAAAGTGGATAAATCTATTAGTTCAGTAATGTTTCAATATTTTATATTCAGAAATAATCTAGATATTTAATGAATACCCATCACTTAAATTATCTCCATATAACTGGAAGATTTCAAGTTACTAGAAAGATTTGGAAACTATTTTTAAGTAGACATACCATAAAACATAATTATTGTTGAAAGTTCATTTATAAACTTTTATCTTACTTACCGATTTACTTATTCTTAGCAATTATGTTTACATTACTGAAAGTTTCATGAGATATTAAACAGCTAAATCATGTTGAGTTATTTTTCTTGCTGATAAATTCTGTAACAGAGATAACATGAGTTAATTTAACTTTTAGTAAACCTAGGTAGAATTAGTATGTTTGCATTGTATTTAATGCTGATAACTGTAAAGATATGACTGTTTTAATTAAACTGACAAACTTAAACTAGTTTGTCAAACTTTATTTATTGAAGATTATTCTAGTTCACATGAACTTGAAAAACATTTGGGTAGTTTCTATGTTCCTGAGAGTATATTTAATTTAAGCCAATCAAATAGAGCTATTCACAAAGTAATTTTGGTAATATCATCCAGAGGTTAAAAAAAGTCACACATCTATATAACATAAATACATTCCTATGTGTATGTAACAGACATACATAAGTGTACAGAAAGATACAAACATAGATCTTATAGCTTTTGTTTTAAAATTTTAACCATAAGACAGGTGTGATAATGTAAAACGCACTAGTTTATTTTTGAAAAGTTGGATCCAAATTATGTTTCTGGCAGATGGAATAAGTTCAGGTTAATTGCCCAGATGGCTTAAACTTTTCACTATTTGTGTTGAAGATTTTTAAGATTTTTTTTATTTGCTTAGGTCCCAAAAGCCTTTCATTTTCTTTTTTTCCTTCTGATAAAAATTACTTCTCTGAAGTCTTCATTTCAAAGAGTTGGCCCTCTCTCTTTCTGAGAGAAAACAGGGTAGAATATTTATATCTCAAAGGCACACACAAAAAAATGAAAGTTCCTCCAAGAAGGACTTTTGTTTCCTAAGACCAGAATTTTTACAATATCTACAAGCCTTTTGAGATAAATAGGGGAGGTTTGCAGACTGGTAAAAAGGATAGGTAGGCTTTTCTGTTCTGTAAAAACTCAACTTGTAAGATGAGTTGTACAAGTTGTCCTCAATTTTTAGGACAGTTATTTTTAATTCCTCAAAGAATTGGGTTGCAACCTGAATGATAAGATGGAAATAAAAAGATTCCTATGTTCTAGATTTAGAGCTGTTTGTCTTGGGAATGGTTTAGTAAGTCTTCCCACAAAAGTTTCAGAATATTTTTCTTTCCCTCTGGGGACATAGTTTCATCTTAGCATAGGGAAGAAGGTCTTTAAAAAAGTTCCTCTCAGGCTCTAGCAGCTGCCAATTTGACAAACTTTTGACCAAAAAGCTACTTAAGAGAAATCCTTGTGAGTATCTTGCCAGGTTTCTTCGAGGACAAACAGTAAATATTCCTGGCAGTATTAAAGAATTTCATAGACACAAGACATGTCCCCAAAGAGGGTACAAAATATACTACTTTCCCAAGACCAAAAGATAACCAAAAGACAGACAGACAGTTCCTCTGAGAGCTGAAATTGTCGGTAGGACCCTAGCAGCAAATGGAATACAACCCACATCTCTATTCAGCCATATCTAGCTGAAAGTGGGGTGTGACTCACATTTCTATCCAGCCATATTTATGGGGCCCTCAACCTCATGGTTGTCAAACCAAGTTCTCAGGACACAAAATGAGATAAACAAGAAGTCAGTAGCTTTCTCTGAAAGAGAAAATATATACAACTAGTGGGTACTGAAAAGCAAATTCGTAAGTCATAACTCAAGATCTAATTCTTATGAATGTTTTTTACCTGTAAATCTGAATCTGAAAAAGAAGAGATAATGTGAAATTTTAGCCTTTACTCTCAATACGGCACCATAGGTAGAGATCTGGGAGAGCTGCCTCTGATAAGAATTACCCTTTGTCAGATTCTGCTAGTTTTCTCAGGATTCCATCTGCAGGATCTGGAGGAAGTAGGATGTCCCAGCAGGTCTCATTCTGGTTACCAGAAACTTAGAAGAAAAATAATTTTCTCTCTACCCTTTATGGTGAGTGCTTCCCTGAGACTCCTTTTTTCCTAGGGTACCTTCTAAATCCAGTTTATATAGGTTAAAAGTTCTCCATTGTGGCCACTGCAATTTCAAATGATTCTGATAAGGTTAACCTGTTTGTTCAGCCTTAAAACAAAATTTTATTCACCTAAGACCTCACACTAGACCCAGTCTAGTTTAAGTTGTATGCTGTCCAGCCCCAGACACAGTTCAGTTCCTAAGTCAGAGCCAGTTCAACTCTGGCCAGTTTCTGAAACCAGTCTGGAGAAAGAAATGCTCAAAGTCTGAAAGCTTAGAACAAAAAACTGCAGAGCTAGGATGAGAAAAGGACTTACCTACAGCCTTCAGAGGCGAGAAAGCAGTAAGTTCAAGGGGTTTGCTTGGTTGCTCATTGCTCCTGAGGGCTGTCAGGGGTCTCATTCAATTCCCTCTTCTGATACTAAAACTGTTAAAGGTAAACTGAGACATATTAAATATTTGAGTTTATTTGAGCAAAAATTAATTTGAATCTTGCAGGAAGAGGTATAGAAAATGAAAAACTTTTATAAACAGAAAGGAGTGGGAACAGGAAGTTACTATACTAGGCAAAAAAGAAGTTTGGTTTTTGCAAGGTTACCTTTCTTTCAGAGATGGCAAGGGTCTTTTAGGCAGATTACCTAAGTGCTGATCAGGTGAGTACTAACTGAATCATTTAAGATTTCATTTCTGGGAGAGCTGAAACTTTAAGTATTGGTTCCCTGACATGGGGATTAGCATAAACGACTCCATTTTGGGCCCTTTGTCTTTTGTTGTTGTTGTTAGGGTTTTTGTTTTTTAGAGAGAGAGAGAGAAAGAGAGGGAGGGAGGGAAGGAGGGAGAGAGAGAAAAGAGTGGAGGAGGGGAGAGGGGAGAGACTCTCAAGCAGGCTCCACACCCAGCCCCGCACAGAGCCCCAGACCGAGTCAGACACTTAACTGACTGAACGACCCAGGCTCTCTTTTTTTGCTGTTATTTAAAAAGAACCTTATTGCTAGATAATTTTATTGATTCCCAAATCAACATTTCACCAATTCTACTCCTAAACCTGAGCTCTGCATATGCAAATTTCTTCAGAATGTCTCCACTTGTAAGTCCTCACCCTCACCAGCAGAGGTACACTCGCTCATACTAGCTTGTGAGAGTTTATTGTGCTCATCTTTTCCAACTCCTTGTGCCATGATATCATCTTGGTAGCTTTAAAGTGGTCATGATGGGTAGATTTATATGATGGGAATCAGCAAATGCTGTGAACAGGTGTTTCTCCTAACCCTTACTCCTCAGAGAGCAGGTTTATCGGTACACTACAGCTCACAGAAATCTCAAAGTCAACTTGTCCAGTGGAATATTTTCTGTTCTTCTGTTTTTTTCCTCTTCCTCTCTTTGTGAATGATCACTAATCAGAAAACTGGTCACTGTCTTTGACTCATTTAATTCCCTTATGTTTATACTAAGTCATCCTCGGACATAACTGAGTCAATGTGCAGGGACCATAGTTGTCCCTTTCATCACTAATAACAGAAAGGTAGCTAAGTAATGGAATGTTTATCTTAGGGTTGCATGCCTAGTGCCCTATCACAGTGCCTATGAAGGAAATAGAATGTCACCCCCAAATTTGCCTCTTTCACATAAAAATTATTTTGAGCTGCAGGCAATTAAGAAACAGTAAATGCAAAACAAAACAAAACAAAACCCACAAACAAACAAAAAACCCAAAAAACCCAACCCAACCCTTATTTTACTGGCAATAGACTTAAGAGCCCAGAGATGGCACCAGAGTATTCTGCAAACAAACCTGTTGAACTAACTCTTACTTACCTCAATTAGGAAGTTAAAGAAGTTAACTAGTTAAGGGAGATAAGTACCTAGCCCTAGTTCAACTAGCACTAGCCCAAATGCCTATGTCTTCACAAATTTATTGTCTAAAAGATGTCAAAGTTTTCTCTTCTGGTTACTTCTTTGGGTGTTCATTCTCTTGTGAAGACTCCCACGTACTAATAAAAATTCAGTGAAATGTATATGTTGTTCTGTTACTCTGTCAGTTTAATTTTCACATGAAATCAGTGACTCAAGGAGGGTTGAGGAAAACTTTTTCCTCTCTGACACCATGAAAAGCACAATATTTGTGTTTCCCAGCCTCCACTGTGTTTGGGTGTGGCCATGGGACTGAGTTGTCTGAAGTGGAATACAGACAAAGGGGATGTGTGCCATACCCTGGCCTTTCCCTTAAGGCCATGATATGGCTCCTCCATGCTCTCTTTTCTCTTCCTACTTTATGCAAACTGAATAGGGCAGCAGCCTGGCTTTGACCATGGGGGAGATGAAAATATCCTAACAGGGGTGTTCTTAAAACTTCTTTGTAACATGGGCCCCTTTGGCAGTCTAATGAAACCCTTGGACTTCTTCTGCAGATAATGTTTTTAAATACATAAAATGTATAGAATTATAACAAAAATTCTGTTGAAGTACAGTTATCAACATTTTAAATAATCTAATTCATTATATAGTTGTATAGCAAGTCTTTACTAACACACCAAATAATATTTAGCAACCAAGTCTAATATTTTATAATAATTTAAAAATGATGTTGTGTGATATTTCCAGATTCTGTAATAACTGAATTGTGATATGAAAATATCTGTGATTTCAATTGGTGACTGGGCCACAGGTACTGTCAATGCCACTATGATTTGTTGTCATTATTTAAAATTAAAGAGATTACTAAACTTCATTTAGAAGCTAGTGAACATAAAGATATATTTTGTCCCATTAAAGTTTACAGACTTCCTAAATTCTGTCTATTGGACCATTTGGGTGTCCGTTGGCCTTAGGTTAAGACCACTGGTAATGAGTGATAGAGCTTCCATGATGGATACCTGGCTTCCCAGATGACCTCAAGGAGCAGTACCTGCCTGAACAATTACATGAGAGAGAAACAAACCCCTATCCTGTTTGAGTTATCATATTTTGGGAGTTTTTTCCCCCTAGCAGTTCAGCCTGCCTACAACTACTATTAAGTATCTTTTCAATTTGCAGTCTTTTTTCCATCATTACTATTGTTACCTGGTACAGTTATTGCTGAGGTATTGCTTAGGAATTATAATAGGTGTTTTTCTGTAACTTTCAGGTATAACCTGTATGCAGTAAGAATAAGTTTGTTCATTCTAAGTGAATGTTTTATGAGCATTAACAAATGTATACACTTGTGTATAAGTCAGAGAAAGACAAATACCATACGATTTCACTCATATGTGGAATTTAAGTAACAAAACAGATGAACATAGGGGAAGGGAAAGAAAAATAAAATAAGATGAAAATAGAGAGGCAAACCATAAGAGATGCTGAACTCTAGGAATCAAACTGAGGGTTGCTTGAGGGGAGGTGGGTGGGGGGAAGGGATAACTGGGTGATGGGCATTAAGGAGAGCACTTGATGTAATGAGCACTGGGTGTTACAGGCAACTGATGAATCACTAAATTCTACCTCTGAAACTAATAAAAAAATGAGTCAATATATAAAATTTTACTATTACCCCAAAAAGTTCCCTTGTCCCATTTCCCAGTCAATTCCACCCCCTCTTTACTCCCAGCTACTGTGCTTTGTTATTTTTATAGTGTATTTGTTTCAGTACACATCCAGAACAAAGATAATTAGAAGTGGCCATATTGGGCAGCTCTGACTTGTTCCCATTGTTAATTTCAAATTTTCCTGTATTTGGTTAAACACATAATGTTTGATGTATGATATTTGCTGTTTTAAATGCTTTCTATTAAGGAAACTCTCTTCTCAGAAGAAGTAAAACTGTCACTATTTGCAGATGACAAGATATTATATAGAGAAAACCCTAAAGACTCCACCAAAAAAACTGTAAGAACTAAGTAAAGTTTCAGGATACAAAATTAAATATGTAAGTCTCTTATATTTTCATAAACTAATAATAAAGTAGCCAAAAAAAGAAATCAAAACAATCCTATTTATAAATGCATCAAGATAATAATAATTAATTAATAATAAAAATTGAGTAAAATACCGAGGTATAAATTTAGCCAAGGAGGTGAAAGACCTATACTCTGAAAACTATATAAGACATTGATGAAAGAAATTGAAGATGACAAAACCAAATGGAAGGATATACCATGCTCATAGATTGGAAAAGTTAGTATCATTAAAATGTCCATACTACCCAAAGCATTTTATAGATTCAACGCAATTCCTACCAAATAGCAATAGTACTCTTCACAGAACTAGAACAAATAATCCTAAATTTGTATGGAACCACAGAAGACCTGAATAGCCAAAACAACATTGAGAAAGAAGAATAAAGCTGGAGGTATCACAATCCCAGGTTCAAATGCTACTACAAGGGAATAGTAATCAAAACAGTATGGTACTGACACAAAAACAGATACATAGATCAATGGAACAGAGAGCCCAGAAATAAATCTACTCTTATATGGTCAATTGATCTATGACAAGGGAGGCAAGAATTTACAGTGAGAAAAAGATATCTTTTCAATAACTGGACAGAATCACACTGGACCACTTTCTTTATTCACAAACATAAACTCAAAATGGTTTAAAGACATGCCTGAACCCATAAAACACCTAATAGAAAACATAGGCAGTAATCTCTTGGACCTTGACCTTAGCAACATTTTTCTAGATATATCTCCTAGGCAAGGGAAACAAAAGCAAAAATAAACTATTGGGATTACATCAAAATACAAAGCTTTTGAACATTGAAAGAAACCATCAACAAAACAAAAATGGCAACAAATTGGATATGAGAAAATATTTGCAAATGATAGTATCTAATAAGAAGTTAATGTACAAAACATATAAAGAACTCGTACAATAGCAAAACATCCCTATAATCTGATTAAAATTGGGCAGAGGACATGAATAGACACTTTGTCCAAAGAAGACATACAGATGGCCAACAGACATATGAAGAGATGCTCGACATCACTAATTATCAAGAAAATACAAATCAAAACCACAATGAGATATCACCTTACACCTGTCAGAATTGCTGGTATCAACAAGAAGTAACAAGTGTTGGTAAGGATGTGGAGAAAAAGGAAAGCTCATACATTGTTGGAGGGAATGTAAACTGGTGCAGTCACTCTACAAAACAGTATAAAGATTACTCAAAAGTTAAAAATAAAAATACCATATGATTTAATAATTCTGCTACTGGGTATTTACTTTAAGAAAATGAAGAAACTAATTCAAAAAGATATATGCACCCTTATGTTTATTGTAGCATTATTTACAATACCCAAAATATGGAAGCAACCAAAGCATCCATTGATAGATGAATAGATACAGAAGATGTGGTACACATATACACAAACAATGGAATATTACCAATGAGATCTTACCATTCATGACAACATGGATAGACCTAAAGGGTATTGTACTAAGTGAAATAAGTCACACAGAGAAAGACAAATATGTATTTGCACTCATATATGGAGTCCAAAAAACAAAGCAAATGAACAAACGAAACAGAATTATAAATACAGAGGAGAAACTGGTGGTTGCCAGAAGGGAGGAATGTGGGGGAGAGGTGTGAAATAGATGAATGGGTTTATAAAGTCCAAACTTCCAGTTATAAAATGAGTAGGTCCCAAGGATGTTGAGTACAGCATAGAGACTATCAATAATGTAATAACTTTGTATGGTGACAGATGGTCACCACTTATTGCGGTGAGCACTGTGTAATGTACATGATTGTTGAAGCACTATGTTGTACATGTGAAACTAATATAACATTGTATGTCATGTATCCTTTAATAAAAAGGGAAGCTATCTTCTAAAAACCAGTTTGCTAAGTGTTTAATGGAAGTTGAATTAATGGAGATTGAATTTTGTCATAGGCTTTTTTTCTGATTATTGAGGTGGTTATATGATGCCTCTCCTTTATCTTTAAATGTTTTCTAAAGCTAAACTGCACTACCTTGCTCACTTAAACCCAACTGGGTCATAATATATATTGCATTTTTATATATAAGTCTGTTGTACTCTTGGTGAGTGCACCAATGAGTATAATAAAGTTTGAAAGTAATATGGTAGTTTCTTTTTCTGAAATTGTATATACCTATGTCCTAAGTCCAAGCAATCCAATTTGAGTATATCAGAAGACTTTTCAGTCAGGTCCATGAAAAAAAAATCACTTTCAAAATTTTATTTCAGTTTCCTGTATATCTGTGTGGGTCATTGTAGGGAATTAGATGGACTATAGTACGTATTATGAAATGGTTAAGACATATGCAGTGGATGTGTAATGTGGGACATGATACAGCAGTCAGAAGCAACTTACATTTACATACAACACGGAGGGTTGCTCAACACATTGCTAAGTGAAGAAAGACATAGTATTTATCACAAAATTATTTATATGAATTAAAAACATACACATAAAATACAGTATAAGGATACTTACATATTCAAAGACCACAAATCAAAAGAATTATCTTGCTTTTTGACTTTTTAACACACCCTACTTCCCACCTGGGATGGCTTGCCCTGGACCAATCCAAACTTGATAGGCAGTCTTCCCCACTTTAGGACCCAACTCTACAGAAATCTTTCCAGAATAATTCTAGACCACATTGATCTCTCCCACATTCCAAATTCCTGTGACATATTTATACATTTTTCCACCCAGTCAATGTAACACATGAAACAAGGCGAAAAATATTATCAGCTGTAAGCAGGTATTTTTGACATCTTTCTTTCTCCAGCTAGATGTTAGGTGGAGTGACTGTATAAATGCTTGTTCTCCATGGAGCACTGGGTATTTTGGATCAGTGGTTATTAGAAAAATATTTTATTTTCATGCCATGTCAGGACAACTTAGCCTGTTCTTGTCATGAAGAGAGGCTCTTGCAATCATTTTTGTTTACTACATTTTTCTTCTGAACTTTCCCCTTTTTTCCTTCCTTTCTCTTACTCAAAAAAAGATTTTGGCATGGACACAGTCTTTCTAATTTCTTCTGCTTTGCTTTTTCTCTCCCCTACTCACCACAGGCAAGATTAGAGATAGTGAAGTCTTTATAGTTTTGCTTACTCACCTGTTTTAATGATTTCTTCATCTGGATAGTTGGAAAAGTACCTGGGTTCTTAACTGTCTCTTGTGGCTGTACAGAACTTATTTTTTATTGTCCCTGAAGACATTTATTTTCATCTATCTGTATTCATTGTCACTTGGTTTATGATTAACCAGGGCATAAATTTGAAAAGGCAATAAAGAATAGTGCAATTGGATGGTGACAGAATTCTACAGGCTCTGCTAACTGGATGGGTCCCAGAAAATCTTTGAGACTCTTTGTATCTCTCCCCATATGTGGCCAGAAATTATTGGAATAGAAATTTCTTAGCTTTAAGATACCTAAGTCCTTGTGGTCATAGTGTGAAAATACCACGGTGGCTCTACTTTATGTGTAGCCATTGCTCTAAAAACCTGGGGTCTGAAGATAACTCCACTTAGGACACATTGTTGGTGAACACCATGCAGAAAAATGGTGGGTTGTTGAGAAATGATGGGTGGTTCAGATAATAAAACAGGAAGGACTATTTGCTCTGTAGGATAGGGAAAGGGGGTGCAATTCATATCTCTGCTGAGGGGGCTCTTCTGTGTTTCAGGCCCTTCCCTCCTAACACCTTCGGTTTTGTCATGTGACTATTACATTAGCTCTGAAACATAACTCCCACTTCATTTGTCTTTTTATGCCTGGATGCCTAAACCCTGTGCCAATTCCTAAGATTTAGTTTTGAAGATCCCAAGTGACTTATATTCTGCCAACAGCCCTGGCAGAAGGCCTCTTGAACTATCTGTGCTGAAAGACAAGTTATTTACTTATTTCCAAACTGTCAGCTACCATGACTTTGGAAAATACAATAAAAATCTGCATAACTGTCATGGTAATTGAAACTGTCTAGAATGTTTCAAATGCTTACTCTCAATTTCTGTATATATCTTGATGAGGACCAGTAAAAGCAGTCAATGGGCTGGCATGTGGACTGTATATGTATGTCTGTGGACCACACTTTGAGAATCACAGCTGTAAAGGAAAGGCTATGCAAGAAAAGAGGTGGTAGAAATACACCATAGGCCAGGAGGTTACAGTAGAAAAGTCTTCACAAGGGAGCATGAGAAGCGAGGACAGGGTTTATCTGAGCATTCTGATATCCTGATAGCCCTTTTGCATATTATAGGGCCTTTGGCATAAGCTACAGCAACATTTACTGTATTGATAATTCAGGTATGTGCATGATAATGAAGAACTAAATCATAATATACATGATACATTAATTCACTAATTTATTCACCCAACATTTGTCTTATACCTTTAATGTTTTAAGTGCTAGTGATTCAAACATGAATAATAAAACACTATCCTTGATCTTAAGAATTTCATAATCTAGTTGTCCTAAGGTTATAATCTTTATGGCATTAACAAACTTATTCTTAGAACATATCCTACCCAGAGGTTTATTTGCCTTCCCAGGCATGGTATTCCTATGCCTAGACATTCCCTGAGGACAATATACCCTTCTGGTGACTCACCTTTCAGGTGCCAGATTCAGAATGGAGATGTACTACTCTTGGTTCTTGATCCAGGAATATGGTCTAAGTAGAAGAAGCTGTTACGGAATAGAAAAATTAATTAGTCATTATGCTCTCCCAAGAGTTGTTTTATATTAAAATTGATATTACAGCATCCCTTTTGTTTATATTTACTATTTTCCCATTCCTCGACCTTCAACCTTTTTGTGACATAATGTTTTAGATGTATCTTTTGAACAGCTTAAAGAGGGATTTAAATTTTTTAAATTCTAATTTATAAATCACAGGTATTTAACATTAAGGAGAATTTGGTCCACTTAAAGTCACTTTGATTATGGATATGTTTGAATTTATTTCTACCATCTTCTTTTTTTGCTTTATATTTACCATGTTCTTCCTCCCCACTCCCCACACACCTTTTTTCCTGTCCTCTTACTGGAATGATTTCTTTTTAAAATAGACTTTAAGAGCATTTTCAGGTTCACAAAACTGATTGGAAAGTACAGAGATTTCCTCCCTCATCCCCCTCATTCAGTCTCTCCTGTCAACATCATGCAGTGGAGTGGCACATTTGTTACAATCAATGAACCTACATGGACACATGATTAGCATCCAAAGTCCATAGTTTATGTTAAGTTCATTTTGGGTATCATATATTCTCTGTTTTTTTTTAATTTTTTTATTGTTATGTTAATCACCATATATTACATCATTAGTTTTTGATGTAGTGTTCCATGATTCATTGTTTGTGCATAACACCCAGTGCTCCATGCAGAATGTGCCCTCTTTAATACCCATCACCAGGCTAACCCATCCCCCTACGCTCCTCCCCTCTAGAACCCTCAGTTTGTTTTTCAGAGTCCATCGTCTCATGGTTCATCTCCCCCTCTGACTTACTCCCATTCATTCTTCCCCTCCTGCTATCTTCTTCTTTTTCTTTTTTCTTAACATATGTTGCATTATTTGTTACAGAAGTACAAATCTGTGATTCAACAGTCTTGCACAATTCACAGTGCTCACCATAGCACATAGCCTCCCCACTGTCTATCACCCAGCCACCCCATCCCTCCCACCCCCCACCACTCCAGCAACCCTCAGTTTGTTTCCTGAGATTAAGAATTCCTCATATCAGCGAGGTCATATGATACATGTCTTTCTCTGATTGACTTATTTCACTCAGCATAACACCCTCCAGTTCCATCCACGTCGTTGCAAATGGCAAGATCTCATTCCTTTTGATGGCTGCATAATATTCCATTGTGTATATATACCACATCTTCTTTATCCATTCATCTGTCGATGGACATCTTGGCTCTTTCCACAGTTTGGCTATTGTGGACACTGCTGCTATAAACATTGGGGTGCACGTACCCCTTCGGATCCCTACATTTGTATCTTTGGGGTAAATACCCAGTAGTGCAATTGTGGATTGTATGGTAGCTCTATTTTCAACTGTTTGAGGAACCTCCATACTGTTTTCCAGAGGGGTTGCACCAGCTTACATTCCCACCAAGAGTGTAGGAGGGTTCCCCTTTCTCCACATCCCCGCCAACATCTGTCGTTCCCTGACTTGTTAATTTTCGCCATTCTGACGGGTGTGAGGTGGTATCTCATTGAGGTTTTGATTTGGATTTCCCTGATGCCGAGCGACGTTGAGCACTTTTTCATGTGTCTGTTGGCCATTTGGATGTCTTCTTTGGAAAAATGTCTGTTCGTGTCTTCTGCCCATTTCTGGATTGGATCATTTCTTCTTTGGGTGTTGAGTTGGATAAGTTCTTTATAGATTTTGGATACTAGCCCTTTATCTGATAGGTCATTTGCAAATATTTTCTCCCATTCTGTTGATTGTCTTTTGGTTTTGTGGACTGTTTCTTTTGCTGTGCAAAAGCGTTTTATCTTGATGAAATTCCAATAGTTCATTTTTGCCCTTGCTGCCCTTGCCTTTGGCGATGTTTCTAGGAAGAAGTTGTTGCAGCTGAGGTCGAAGAGTTTGCTACCTGTGTTCTCCCTTAGGATTTTGATGGACTCCTGTCTCACGTTTAGGTCTTTCAACCATTTGGAGTCTATTTGTGTGTGTGGTGTAAGGAAATGGTCCAGTTTCATTCTTCTGCATGTGGCTGTCCAATTTTCCCAACACCATTTGTTGAAGAGACTTTTTGCCATTGGACATTCTTTCCTGCTTTGTCAAAGATAAGTTGACCACAGAGTTGAGGGTCCATTTCTTGGCTCTCGATTCTGTTCCATTGATCTATGTGTCTGTTTTTGTGCCAGTACCATACTGTCTTGATGATGACAGCTTTGTAATACAGCTGGAAGTCCGGAATTGTGATGCCGCCAGCTTTGCTTTTCTTTTTCAACATTCCTCTGGCTATTCGAGGTCTCTTCTGCTTCCATACAAATTTGAGGATGATTTGTTCCATTTCTTTGAAAAAAGTGGATGGTATTTTGATGGGGATTGCATTGAATGTGTAGATTGCTCTAGGTAGCATTGATATCTTCACAGTGTTAGTTCTCCCAATCCATGAGCATGGAACATTTTTCCATTTCTTTATGTCTTCTTCAATTTCTTTCATGAGTATTTTATAGTTTTCTGTGTACAGATCCTTTGCCTCTTTGGTTAAATTTATTCCTAGGTATCTTCTGGTTTTGGGTGCAATTGTAAATGGGATCGACTCCTTGATTTGTCTCTCTTCTGTCTTGTTGTTGCTGTATAGGAACGCCACGGATTTCTGTGCATTGATTTTATATCCTGCTACTTTACTGAATTCCTGTATGAGTTCTAGCAGTTTTGGGGTGGAGTCTTGGGTTTTCCACATACAGTATCATAACATCTGCACACAGTGGGAGTTTGACTTCCTCTTTGCCGATTTGGATGCCTTTGGTTTCTTTTTGTTGTCTGATTGCTGTGGCTAGGACTTCTAATACTACGTTGAATAGCAGTGGTGAGAGTGGACATCCCTGCCGCGTTCCTGACCTTAGGGGAAAAGCTCTCAGCTTTTCCCCATTGAGAATGATATTCGCTGTAGGTTTTTCATAGATGGCTTTTATGATATTGAGGTATGTACCCTCTATCCCTGTACTCTGAAGAGTTTTGATCAAGAAAGGATGCTGTACTTTGTCAAATGCTTTTTCTGCATCTATTGAGAGGATCATATGATTCTTGCTCTTTCTTTTGTTCGTGTATTGCATCACGTTGATTGATTTGCGGATGTTGGACCAGCCTTGCAGCCCAGGGATAAATCCCACTTGGTCGTGGTGAATAATCCTTTTAATGTACTGTTGGATCCTATTGGCTAGTATTTTGGTGAGAATTTTTGCATCCATGTTCATCAAGGATATTGGTCTGTAATTCTTTTTGATGGGGTCTTTGTCTGGTTTTGGGATCAAGGTAATGGTGGCCTCGTTAAATGAGTTTGGAAGTTTTCCTTCCATTTCTATTTTTTGGAACAGTTTCAGGAGAATACATATTAATTCTTCTTTAAATGTCTGATAGAATTCCCCTGGGAAGCCATCTGGCCCTGGGATTTTGTTTCTTGGGAGATTTTTGATGACTGCTTCAATTTCCTTAGTGGTTATAGGTCTGTTCAGGTTTTCTATTTCTTCCTGGTTCCATTTTGGTAGTTGATACATCTCTAGGAATGCACCCATTTCTTCCAGGTTATCTAATTTGCTGGCATAGAGTTGCTCATAATATGTTCTTATAATTGTTTGTATTTCTTTGGTGTTGGTTGTGATCTCTCCTCTTTCATTCATGATTTTGTTGATTTGGGTCATTTCTCTTTTCTTTTTGATAAGTCTGGCCAGGGGCTTATCAATCTTGTTAACCAGCTCCTAGTTTCGTTGATCAGTTCTACTGTTCTTTTGGTTTCTAGTTCATTGATTTCTGCTCTGATCTTTATGATTTCTCTTCTCCTGCTGGGTTTAGGCTTTATTTGCTGTTCTTTCTCCAGCTCCTGTAGGTGTAAGGTTAGGTTGTGTATTTGAGAACTTTCTTGTTTCTTGAGAAAGGCTTGTATTGCTATATACTTTCCTCTTAGGGCTGCCTTTGCTGCATCGCAAAGATTTTGACAGTTGTGTTTTCATTTTCATTGGTTTCCATGAATTTTTTTAATTCTTCTTTGATTTCTTGGTTGACCCATTCATTCTTTAGTAGGATGCTCTTTAGCCTCCATGTATTTGAGTTCTTTCCGACTTTCCTCTTGTGGTTGAGTTCTAGTTTCAAAGCATTGTGGTCTGAAAATATGCACGGAATGATCCCAGTCTTTTGGTACCGGTTGAGACCTGATTTGTGACCTAGGATGGGATCAATTCTGGAGAATGTTCCATGGGCACTAGAGAAGAATGTGTATTCTGTTGCTTTGGGATGGAATGTTCTGAATATGTCTGTAAAGTCCATTTGGTCCAGTGTGTCATTTAAAGTCTTTATTTCCTTGTTGATCTTTTGCTTAGATGATCTGTCCATTTCAGTCAGGGGGGTGTTAAAGTCCCCCACTATTATTGTATTGTTGTCAATGTGTTTCTTTGCTTTTGTTATTAATTGCCTTATATAATTGGCTGCTCCCATGTTAGGGGCATAGATATTTACAATTGTTAGATCTTCTTGTTGGATAGACCCTTTAAGTAGGATATAGTGTCCTTCCTCTTCTTTTATTACAGTCTTTGTTTTAAAATCTAATTTTTCTGATATAAGGATTGCCACCCCAGCTTTCTTTTGGTGTCCATTAGCATGGTAAATGGTTTTCCACCCCCTCACTTTCAATGTGGGGGTGTCTTTAAGTCTAAAATGAGTCTCTTGCAGACAGCATATTGATGGGTCCTGTTTTTGAATCCAATCTGATAGCCTGTGTCTTTTGATTGGGACATTGAGCCCATTTACATTTAGGGTAACTATTGAAAGGTATCAATTTAGTGCCATTGTATTGCCTGTAAGGTGACTGTTACTGTATATTGTCTGTGTTCCTTTCTGATCTATGCTGCTTTTAGGCTCTCTCTTTGCTTAGAGGACCCCTTTCAATATTTCTTGGAGGGCTGGTTTCGTGTTTGCAAATTCCTTTAGTTTTTGTTTGTCCTGGAAGCTTTTTATCTCTCCTTCTATTTTCCATGACAGCCTAGCTAGATATAGTATTTTTGGCTGCATATTTTTCTCGTTTAGTGCTCTGAAGATATCTTGCCAGTCCTTTCTCGCCTGCCAGGTCTCTGTGGATAGGTCTGTTGCCAATCTAATATTTCTACCATTGTAGGTTACATATCTCTTCTCCCGAGCTGCTTTGAGGATTTTCTCTTTGTCTCTGAGACTCGTAAGTTTTACTCTTAGTTGTCGGGGTGTTGACCTATTTTTATTGATTTTGAAAGGGGTTCTCTGTGCCTCCTGGATTTTGATGCCTGTTTCCTTCCTCACATTAGGGAAGTTCTCTGCTATTATTTGCTCCAATATACCTTCTGCCACTTTCTCTTTCTTCGTCTTCTGGGATCCCAATTATTCTAATGTTGTTTTGTCTTATCGTATCACTTATCTCTCGAATTCTGCCCTCGTGATCCTGTAGTTGGTTCTCTCTCTTTTTCTCAGCCTCTTTATTTTCCATCATTTGGTCTTCTATATCGCTGATTCTCTCTTCTGCCTCATTTATCCTAGCAGTGAGTGCCCCCATTTTTGATTGCACCTCATCAATAGCCTTTTTGATTTCGACTTGGTTAGATTGTAGTTCTTTTATTTCTCCAGAAAGGGTTTCTCTAATAACTTCCACGCTTTTTTCAAGCCCAGCTAGTATCTTTAAAGTCATGATTCTGAACTCTAGGTCTGACATCGTACTAATGTCCGTATTGAGTAGGTCCCTGGCTGACGGTACTACCTCTTTTTCTTTGGGCTGAGGTGATTTTTTTCGTCTTGTCATTTTGTCCAGAGGAGAATAGATGAATGAGAGAACAAAATGCTCACAGGTTAACAACGTCCCCAGCAAATATACTGTATACAAATCAGAAAAGACCTGAAACCAAGGGAAAAGAAAGGGAAGGAAAGAAAAAAGAAAGAGAAAAAAAAGGATTAAAAAAAGATAAAAACAAAAACAGAACAATACAAAAAAAGCAGAATATGATCAAATATGATCAGGCTAGTGCATAGATCAGTGCCACACACTAGATTTTGGGCGTATTTGGTCTGTTAGAAAAAAGTGTCTCCAAAATTTTAAAGGAAGAAAGACATATATGTACAAAAAATATGGGTTGATACAATGAAGGGATGGAAGATGACTGTAAAGATGAAAATTATAAAAGATTTTATAAAAGGAATTGATAAGATGTTTTTAAAAAGAAAGAAGATTTAAAAAAAAAGAAAAAAGGGAGAGAATGTGATCAGGCAGGAGACTAGAACAAAGCCATCCATTAGTGATTTAGGGTATATTTTGATTTGTTAGAAGAAACTGTATCTCAAAATTTTAAAGAGAGAACAACTTATATATATATGCCAAAAATAAGGGTAACTACTATGGAGGGATAAAATATGACTCTAAAAATGAAAAATAAAAAATGTTTTTTTTAAAACAGGGATTGATAAGATGCTGGTTGAAAAAGGGAAAAAGGAAAATTCAAAAAACAGTTAAAAAATTACCTTTGAAAAACTAATGAATTATGGTAAAAAAAAGCCATGAATTCTATGTGCAGTATTCCCCTAGCGCTGGAGTTCTCCCGTTCTCCTTGATCGGTAAACTTGGTCTTGGCTTGCTGGCTGTTCCTGCTGATCTTCTGGGGGAAGGGCCTGTTGCCGTGGTTCCCAGATGTCTTTGCTGGAGGCGGAATTGCCCCGCCCTTGCTGGTCCGGGTTAAGCAAGCTGCTCGGGTTTGCTCTCAGGAGCTTTTGTTCCCTGCAAGCTCTCGGTACAGCTTTGGAGGACCAGGGTGAAAATGGTGGCCTCCCAATCTCTGCCCGGAGGAGCTGAGAACTCGGGGCCCCGCTCCTCAGTGCACCCCCAGAGAAAAGCAGTCACTCCCTTCTCCCTGGTCTCTGGCCGCACTCCGTGCTCACCCGGCCTGTGACCCCTGTGACCGAGCGTTTCTTTCTCTGGGACCCGACCCCGTGTGGTGTCTCCAAACCCAGCAGATCCCTGCGGTGCGCTCCCGCGCCGCTCCTCCCGGGGGAGGAAGGGGAGTCTCCCCGGCTCTGCCGCTTGTTGGGTCCCTGCTGGAGGAGCAGTGGCCCGACTGGGCCGCGGATCACAGTTTATGGCAACCCCGAGCCGAGAGCCCGCGCTTCGGCTCCGTCTCTGCAGCCGGCTTCCCTGCTCCGATCCCTGGGAGCTCTGTCACACTCAGGCACCCCCAGTCTTCCTGTGACCCCGAGGGTCCTGAGACCGCACTGTCCCGCGAGGGTTCCACCCCCGCTTAGCCACTGGAGCGACGTCCCTCCGCGGAGCCGACTTCTAAAAGTTCCGATTTTGTGCTCCGCGGCTCTAGCACTTGCCGGAAGCGGCCGATGGAGGCCCCCTCCCCCGCCGTCTATCCTCCCGAATATCGCCTCGGATTCACTTCTCCACACGTCCTACCTTCCAGTAAGTGGTCGCTTCTCTGTTCAGAGAGTTGTTGCTACTCTCCTCTTCGATCTCCTGTTGAGTTCGTAGGTATTCAGAATGGTTTGATCCCTATTCAACTGAATTCCTGGGACCAGACGAAATCTAGGTCTGCTACTCCTCCACCATCTTGCTCCACCCATTCTCTGGGTTTTGACAATTGTATAACAATATGTACTCACAATTATACTATTATGCAAGATAGTTTCACTGCCTTAAATATCCCCTGTGCTTCACCTATTCGTTCCTTCCTAACTCCTAGTAACCATTGATTTTTTTTTTTTTTTTTTTTTTTACTGCCTCAGTACGCCTTTTCCAGAAAGTCATGTAGTTGGAATTGTATAGTATGTAGACTTTTCAGACTGGCTTCTTCCACTTAACAGTATTATGCACTTAAGTTTCCTCCATGTCTTGTCATGGTTTGATAGCTCATTTCTTTTCAGCTCTGAATAAAATTTTAGTGTCTGGATGTACCACAGTTTATCCATTCACCTACTGAAGGTCATCTTGTCTGCTTCCAAGTTTTGGCAGTTATGAATAAAGCCATTACAAACCTCCATGTGCAGGTTTTTGTGTGTACATAAGTTTTCAGATCATTTGGGGAAATATCAAGGAGCGTAATTCCCAGATCATATGGTAAGAGGATGTTTAGTCTTCTAAGTAACTACTGAACTATTTTCCAAAGTGGCTGTACCATTTTGCATTCTGACCAGCAATGAATGAGAGTTCCTGTTGCTCCACATCTTCCCCAGCATTTGGTATGGCCAATGTGTTGGATTTTGGCCATTCTAATAGTATGTTGTGATATCTCATTCTTGTTATAATTTTCAGTTTCCTAATATAGGAGGTTGAGCATCTTTTCATACGCTTATTTGCCATTTGTGTATCTTTAGTGAGGCAAGTGATCAAGTCTTTTGCCCATTTTTTTGCGTTATTTTAAGAATTATTTGTATATTTTGGATAATACTCATATGTCTCTTGAAAATATTTTCTGCCACTCTCTGGCTTATCTTCTTATATTTTGATGATTATACTTTTTCTCGTTCCCTCCCCTTTATAGTTTTGGAAGTTTAATCATATATATAGGTATGTATATCCAGTTTATGAATTAAAAATTTTAATATGCATATTTAACAAATCTTAAAATTGATCTTTATCTTTTGCTGCTCCCTTTATGCAAAGAAATGCTTGGCTCCCATTATCTCCTTCTGTATATATTATTTTATCTAGTATTTATTTCAACTTTGTTTTTAATTCCTCTAGTTATTCAAGATTATAATTGTCTAATGGCATTTATTCAATGAAGAAATGTTTTTTTACATGTTTACCGAGTGCCATTGTTCACTTTACAGAGAAAAAAACAAACCACCCAATTTATCAGTGCCTTACTATGATTAGTTTCCAGGTATGCAGCTCATAAGATTGCGATGAGGATTAAATTAATACATTACAATATTTAGAACAGTGCCTTGCACTTAAAATTCAGATTCACAGGAAGTTGCAAAGATAGTACAGAGAGATCCTCTGTGCTCATCATCTAGTTTTCCCCAATGGTTACAATTTACATAACTCTATAGTACAAGAGCAAAACCAGAAATTTGACTTTGGTACAATGCATGGGTATAGTTCTCTATCATTCTATCCCACATATAAATTTGTGTAACTACCACTACAACCAAGATACAGAACTGTTCCAGTACCACAAACATCTCCCTCATCTAGCCCTCTGTAGTCACACCCATCCTCTCCTCCCACCATTCCTAACTTCTGGTAATCACGAATCCATTCTGTCTATAATTTTGTCATTTCAAAGATGTTACATAAATGGAATTATACCATATATATTTCGAGATTGGCTTTTTCACTTATTTATAGCATAGAGATCCATCCAAGCTGTTGTATATACCAATAGTTTGCTCCTTCGTATTTTTTTAAATTTAAATTCAATTAGCCAACTGATAGTACATCATTAGTTTCAGGGGTAGTTTTCAATAAATTATCAGTTGCATATAACACTTTTGTATTGCCAATAGCATTCGATTGTATGGATGTACTGCAGTTTGCATGACCATTCACCTACTGAGGAACGTTTAATTGTTTCCAAGCTTGGTGTATAGCAAATAAGGCTGCTATGAACAATTGTGTACAGGTTTTTATGTGAACATAAATTTTCCTTTCCCTGAGATAAATGTCCAGGAAGGTGATTCCTGAGTTGCATGTTAAGTGTATGCTTAGTCTTTTATTTTAAGCTGAACGGTCTTTTGATTAGGAATTTTACTTTTAAATATAGTATGATCACTGATATATACGGACTTTGTTCTACTATCTTACTTTGTAAATCCAATTTCCAGGTTGGTTTCTTTCTTCTCATTTTCCTTTTTAAAAACGTGTTTCCTTTGTTACATTTTTGCCTTTTCTGGTTTAAAATTAGACATTTATGAGTTGCTTTTAATTAAAAAAAAACAGTAAGCTTAAATTTCTACCTTAAAAGATGCATCTAGAAATTACTAGCATGTAAAATTTTTCTATTGCTACACTGTTATCACTCAAATCAGTATTAGTTTGCTAGAGCTACCATAACAAAATACTACAGACTGAGTGGTGTAAACAACAGAAATTTATTTTCTCACAGTTCTGGAGGCTGTAAATCCAAGATCATAACGTTGGCAAGTTTGGTTTCTTCTGAGGCCCCTCTCTTTGGCTTGCAAATGGTCCCCTTCTTGTGGTGTGTCCTCACATGCTTTCCTCTGTGCACGTGCCTCCCTGGTGTCTCTTCCTTTTCCTATGAGGACAGCAGTTCTATTGGATTAGAGCCCTACACAAAAGTCCTCATCTTAATAACCTCTTTAAAGACCTTATTTCCAAGTATGTTTATCTTCTGAAGTACTGAGGGTTGGGACTTCAACATATGAATTGGGAGAGACACAGTTCAGTTAGTACATGACACATGTTAATATCATCTGGAATCTCAGTGTTATTTATACGTTCACATCCTGGCTCTACCACCTACTAGCTCTGTGACAAATGGCAAATTATTCATCTTTTCCGTGCCTCAGTATTATCATTTTCCAGGTGTATAGCTCACAGGATTGTTAGGAAGATTAAATCAATTAATACATGTATAATATTTAGAACCGTGTTTTACACTTTTTAAAACTCAGCGATTATCAACTACTATCATCACCACCCGTAATACTAATCTTTATGCTTAAGAATAAGTTTTACATTTGAGACTCTTGACTCCGGGAAACAAACTGAGGGTTGTGGAAAGGGAGGTGGGGGGGGATGGGGTAACTGGGTGATGGGCAATAAGGAAGGCACGTGATATGATGAGCACGGGGTGTTGACACAACTAATGAATCATTGAACATTATATCAAAAACTAATGATGTACTATATGTTGGCTATTTAAGTTTAAATATTTTATATATTACATATTAGCTCACAATTATAGCAATATTGTCATGCTCCTGTTTTCCTCAACAATATTAGTTCTAAAATCTACTCCTATCTACTAAAGTGATTTCTCATCTTGTAAAATCTTTAGTGCTTTCAGAAAGGGGCAACATAACACTGAACGGGTTTTTGTTTTGCCTCCACAAATAGTTAAGTTTATGTGGTATAGAATTAGAAGATGAAAAATAATTAGTCTCATAGCTTTGAAGACACTATTTCCTTCTTGCATCTAATGTGGCTGATGAAATATCAGATATCAAAGTTAATATCCTGGAATTTTTAAAAATTTTCTCTTTATCCTTGGTCTTATGAAATTTATGCAAATCTTTTTATCTTGCTTGGCACTTTTAATGGCTCATGACCCTTTAAATCTGAGAACTAATACCTGCTAACTTTCCGTTCACAATTTTGATCTCATTTTTGTTTTATTCTATATTCTGGATGAATTCTTGAATTAATATTTCGTCTTACCCAGTGTATTGTTCTCATTTTGATTTTCAGTGTGTCCTTCAAGTTTTCCTTTATTTCATCTATCACACATTTAGTTTAGCAAATACCTAGCTAAGTATGGCTGCAATTATCTTCTCATGTCACTCCAGAGACGAATTATATTTTATGTCCAATGTAACTTAATGCTTCCTTGACTTGCAAATTTCTTCTCATTGTTGTGCTTGATGCTTTTTCTTTCAAATATTCACCTTTTTCAAATGATTGGTAAGTTTTGGTTATATATTCATCTTTGAATTTGAGATTCACTACTGGCCTACTTGTAGAGACATACCTTACTTTATTGTGCTTTGCAGGTACTGCATTTTTGTTTTGCTTTGTTTTACAAATTGATGGTTTGTAGCAACCCTGCATCAAGCAATCTATCGGTGCCATTTTTTTTTTCAATAGCATTTGCCCACCTTGTGTCTCTGTCACATTTTGGTAATTCTTGCAATATTTCAAACTTTTTCATTATCATATTTGTTATGGTAATCCATGATCAGTGATTATGATTCATTGGAAAATTAGCAATAAATTATTTTTAAATTAAGGTATACACATTGGTTTTTAGATATAATGCTATTACTGCACACTTAGGAGACTACAATCTTCTCAGGGCTCTCTCCTGATCCTGGCATATGAAACTTTTGTGGCAGTCCAGACACAAATTCGTCTTGGACAGGAGTTTTCAAGTTTAATCTCATCCCTTCTGATATTAGTCTTTGGATTTTCTCACATTCTCTGTTTTAAGGAAATTCTTCTTTTCTGTCATGGCAATGAAGTTTTATAAATCTCCTTCCAGACATTTCTGTGGACTTATTTTAGAGGGAAGGCTACAGTGTGTGCCAAGTCCACCATTTTGAATAAATTCCATAGCTTTTCTTATTTATCATCAGCTTCCTACTTTCTACTGTTACCATCTTGTTATTCCTTTATATTGTGAGTTACTTATCTTTTATCACTAGATACTGATAAACAAAAGTTTCTCATAGACTGGCTTTAGGATCCTGGACAATTTTTTAACTTTCTACTCATCTATAGGCTGAATTTAGTCCTCTATAAAGTGGGATATTAATAGCACAAATTTCTTAGGGTTTGTGAGGATTAAGCGTAAAAACATATGCAGGCACTTGGTAGTTCCCTTAATCTGTTTCTTTCATTATTTGTTTCGGGAGAAATATGTGAAATAAAACCATTCAGTCTCCATACAAACTCTTTGTGTCCACCTTACTTCAAGAAGATTCACAGCAAAAGACAGAAATACTATCATTTCAACTACTGCCCATCAGGGCATCCAGAAAATTTTTTTCAGTATCAATCACAGATCCTAGGACTGTTGAATTCTGCTGATTTTCTATGGTTTGTAATGACTTTTACAACTGCATCTGCAATCTCTATTACTCTCCAGGGGCAAGTTGACCTTACAGAAACACATTATCCAGGACTCTTCCAGTTGTAGTTTCCAACTCATGCTAGTAGTTTCCATGACAGCTGAAGGAAAAAGAGAAAGGAAACTGAATGACTCATCTAGGGGGTCAAATAAGGTAAGCCAACTCTCTAAGCCTCTAGGTCTACTGTCCTCTTTCCTTGGATCCATTCTCAGACTGATCCTTTTCACACTGTAGTCCCAAAAACTTAAGCCATACGTGGTCTTCAGTGTTCAAGATCTCTCAGTGAGAGATCCAGAATTTATAGATCACAGAAAAAACTCCAAAAATAACACTCTGGTAGACTCTGCTAGGACCAACCACTTAAGCGTGGGGGACAGTGCTTTAAGGGATGAGTAGGATCCAAAGAGAGGCAGAACCACATGGTTGACAGTTCCATCAGGATGCTATAAAGTGGAGTAAGTGCAGTTCTCTAGGAAAAGAGGGGCTCTGTTACTAGAAGGGGGGAGTATTGGTCAGGGCAGAAACAACAGACCTTTAATACAGAAGGCAGTACAGTTGAAGGCAGATAAGAGAGGGAGTCATATTTCCTGTCATTAATCCTTTCTCTCTAGGGAAGCTTTATCTGAAAGTTTGCTTTATCCCCATGAGTCATATAAGTTACTTATTTAACCATTCATTTATTTAGTCTCAATCATGTACTGCATTGCCTGCAGATGCAGACTTGGAAGTAACTGGGAATCCATGGATGGTCTCTCAGCGCTGAAGCTCTGGCATTGTTTATAAGTGATAAAGATATATTCCCTGTCCTCATGAAATATGTGATTTAGTTTCCATGTTATGTTATCAGACACATATAGAATTATTTCTAATACAATATTACATTACAGTCATATGAAAATAGTGCCATGAGTGCACAGGAGAGGGCGTGGTTGAGTATACCTATATAGATCTGGGAGTTGAAGGAGGACAGTTCTCTTTAATTAGAGAATGCTAGGAAGGGTTTTCTACCCATTAAAAAGGAACAGCTTGGATGATGGATTTAAGGCAGGAATATATAGTCAATATGATCCTTACCTAGTTCTGGAAGTGGGAAACCCATCAAAGGGACACTTTTAGAGCCTAATTTAGTATGAGATCTAGAAGTTTAGGCTATGCAGGCAGGCCCCTGGTTTCATTTCTAAGTTATTTCTATACAAGTTTATCTCTTTAGTTGGATTATAAATACTTTCTGGTCAGAGACCAAATCTTTTTCTTCCTTGTTTTTCTAAGTGTGCCAAGCCCTTTGCAGGAGGCACGTGGATCAGTATCATTGTTCATGTTCCAAAAGAGCAAATCTTTCCTGGCAACACAAAGATACAACTATTAACATGTGCCCGTACTCTCTGTTCTCTTTTAAAACTTCAGTCATCGATAGGTAATAATGAAAACTATAATCTTCGTCCCTAAATTTTTCATTTCTGAGTTATAACATGAAAATACTTTGTGATACACATCTCATGGGCTTTTGCAGACTGGATGAATCTTGGAGTCTTTCTGTAATAATCACGGATATGTTCTCCTGAGAGAGAACATGTCCTTACTACATGCCATGCCATTCTACACATAAAGGGCTCTGTAATTCCAAACAGGTGACTGTTAGCCACGGTTGCATCTAGCTTTCTCCCTGGCAAATGTAAGAAGAGTCTTTATTTTATTCAACATGTACAGAATGAACCAATACATTCTGGGCATTTTCTAGATCCTGTGGGTAAAACAACTAGTGAACAACACAAGACCCTTACAGTTAGGGAGCTTAGAATCTAGCATTAAGTAGAACAGGTAAAAATCACATGTAAAACTAACTTAATGAGATCATCTTGGATAGTGATACATAGTCACATAAAAAGGGAACATGATAAAGATAAAGCGAGATGGAGGGACCTACATCTAGATTGTGTGGTCAGGAAGAATTATCTCTTAGGAGACACTTGCCCTGAGGCTGGATTTAGAATTTAGAATCCACTGAAAGATTTTTATCTAAGGGTGTGAAATAATCCAATTTGCAGTTTCAAAAGATCAGTCTGGCTGCTGTGTAGAGAATGTCTTACAGAGGTTTCAAGATTATAAGCAGAAACACCAGTTGTTGCCTACCTCTGGGAGAGAGGAGGTATAGCCTGAATCAGGATGGCAGGAATGAAAGTAGAGGAGAGAGATTGTCTACATATTAGAAAATATGGCAGGACTTGGAAAGAAATGGATGAATAAAGGATAGCTCCTGGCTACTGTGTGGGTCTTGCTAACATTTTTTGAATTGGAGAAGACTAGGGACAAATGTGTTTTGGAATATAAATCAAGAATTCTACTTTCATCATGGTGAGTTTGAGACACCGCCTAGACAGGAACATAGAGAGTTAAGTAGGCAATTGGATATGCAATTCCTAAATGCAATAGAGAGATCAGAGTTGGAGCCAAATATTTAGAAGTCAGTGAAACTATAGGCGGTATTTAAATCAAAGGGTGGATATCACCCAGAACGAGACTATAGAGCAAAGCAGGTGAATAGGATTGAACCCCAGGGTATTCCAAATGTAGAGGCCAAGTAGCAGAGGTAGAATGGCGAAAGGAGAGGGGAAAGAAGTCTCTAGGCAGGCAAGAGGAAAACACTGAAAGAGTCATGTCACACAAAGGAAAGTGAGGGTCTGAATAAAGAAGGCATATTCAACTTAAATGCCACCGAGAGGCTGAATTGGATGAACACAGACAAGTGGCCATTATATTTGACAACACAAAGGTGACCTTAACAGGTGCAGCAGAGAACATAAGCCAATGTGGAATGTGTTGTAACAGAGAATAGGAGGCAATGAGGACAGTGAATATAGAATCACATTTTCAAGAAGGTTTTGTTCAAAGGGGAGATGTGTGACAGTAACTGAAGAGAAATGTAATATCAGGGATCTATAGAGTTTTTTAGATATATGTTTTAAATTTTTTTAAAGATATAGAGTATTATTAGAGCATGGTCTTGTTTCCTAAAGAAATGACCCAGTAAAAAGGAGTAGGCTGATGACTATAACAGTTAACTTATTGTCTCTCAGCTCCAAACTCACCCTTCAATATATTCTCTGAAATAATGGACCGAATTCTCTTAGGCATCTCTTCTGCACATTGTCAAATGTTCTCAGTAGAGGGCACTGGAGGGACATTACAGGAGGAAGGAGCTGTGCTGCTTTGTCCAGTGGCTCTGCAGTGGGTTGGTGTTGTGGGTATGGGGCTATCTGGTGGAGCTCCTCCCATCTAACCTGTCCATGATTTGGTGACCTTGCAGCCTTGTCCTGGACTAGTGATAATATTCCCTGGCCTTTGCAACAGGGAAAAGTCACTACAAAGCTTCCTGCCTGGGAAGGCCTCACTGTTTGCTTGGGCACCCATTCCCTCGGCAGGCCTCTTGCAGAGTTTGCCTGCGTCCCAAGTTCCCGCCCCCTCTGCATGCCCGTGCCCCTGCTTGCCAATCAGCTGCACCCTGCCCACACCACAGAGGATGTTTTTTGCTTGCCCAGCAACTGCACACCAGCTGTGGCCTGGACCAACCATCAACCTCTGCTACTTTCACCAACACGGTCTGACCCTCTGCCTTGGGAGGGCCCCTTCCATGTTGCTCCTTCCTTGGATTCCCTCCCTCTACCATAAGTGTACCACATGGTTTCCTTATATATTACAATCACTCCTTTATCAAGGGTTTAATAATTCTATGAGACTTCCTTGGTTTAGTTCACAGTGTGGTTTCTACCTTCTAATTGGATCCAGAGTGATACAATGACGAGAAATCATAACTGCAGGAATTCAGCAATACCTGATATGTAGAATATACCAGTTTTTGAAACATTCTCCTTGGCAAGATCCTCATTTATGTAAAAAACACTCACCTTCTTAGTTTCTTCTCAGTATATTTTTTAACGTCCTTGCCTCTTGATAATGGTTTTCCTTGGAAACATTTACCTCTTTGTTTCTTTTAGGAGTATTTATCCATCTGTAAGAATCCATCCTGCCCAAAAGGCTGAGTGCCAGGTGTTTTCACTTTTTCCTCCTGTTAGAAAACCAACTTGCATTTGCTGTGTACACACTTGGCAATCATCTCAGACGGGAAATGACCAAGCCAAATGTCAAGGAGACATAGAGACTGTTACCTCTGTGTTTATGATGATTCAGGTTTTGGAAGAACCAGAAGTGCTAACTTCTGAGAGCTATTCTGGATGTATGATCCTATCTGAGCCTATACTTTCTCTTAGGATTTATACATTTATACATCTCTTGGGATATATAAAAACATATTTCTCTTTCTTTTCTTAAAAACTCTAGGACACATTCTAATTTTTAGTCTCTGTTCTAAAATTATAGCCCTCTGTGTGTCTTTTTAAAAAATCTGTCCCTTTAGCAAGACCTCCAATGCCCCTTATCCATCTCACCCCAGCTGAAGAGTGGTCATGGAAAGTCACTTCATTAACAGAACACATGCTGTGCTGGGTTTCCTTGGTTTCACAACTCTTGTTCATTCTGACCTTAGCAACTACAAGAGTCTAGAGTGATGCCCTGGTTCAGGTAACCAGTCCCTCCCTCCCTTGCACTCTCCTCCTCTTATCCTCCCACTCCTTCTATTTTCTCCTCCCTCGACTGCCTTCCCATTGTAAATAGGATAAAATTCAAACTCCTTGCCGTAGGCCACACAGGCCATACATGATCTGGCCCCTGCCTTCCTCTAATTCCTCCCTCCATATTTCCTGCATTGACAATACTCCAGGCATAATGATCTCCTGTTCCTTAAATAAACCAAGCCCCATCATATCTCAGAGGTTTTGCAATCGTCATTTTTTTCTGTCTCTTTCTCTCATGGATGACTCCTTTCCACTAATTTGATCTCATTTGAAATGCCTTCCTCTCTGGGATGCCTTCTCAACTATACTTGTCACCTCCATCACCAGCATGCCATCACTGCCCGCTATATTACATCATACACTTTGTTGATACTACTTTAGCAGGTTGGAATTTATATCTTTATCTTTTTTATTACAGTGTAAATTCTTTGATGGCAGAGAATTCATGTGTCTTTTTGACCACTTTATCTCTAAAGACTAGAACAGTTCCTGGCACATAATATTTTTTGACCATCTGAATGTTTACTGGGCACTGAACCGTGAACATGGCAAATAAGTAGAAAATTTATTATCCCTTACCCAGAGGAAACTGGATAAATAGATTATGTTTCTATTATAATTGTTCTTTCTTAGAAGCATCAAGAGTAGGTCAGAGGCCCGGTGGCATCTGGGGCATGGTTTAGAGTGAAAAATTAAGGAAGAATAGGATGCCAAATTGTTTTATAATAATTATACTGCCTCTTTCAACTGAAATTCTATCAATCATTCTTGTTTGGTCAAGTTTTGGGAAGGTCTGTTAAAATGCAAGAGAAAGAGATTAAAATGTTAACCTACATGTGTAGATAAGAGAAACCAATGTTGTTGATTATCTACATCATGGTTTTCCAACATGTTTTAAGCAGTGGAGCTCTCTTCAAATCAAAAGCCCTCCCACAAGTTCAACACACCTATAGGTTAACCTGGCTGATAGCTTGGCTGAAATGTGCGGCAGAACTTGTACCCTGCCCACCAGGCACCCAAGTCCTGCCCTCCAGGCAGTACCTGAAGTACCACCTACAGCACCCAGATCTGCACAGACCAAGGTTTGAAAAAAAATCACAAGTCTTAAACTGAGTCCTTATTTTGGGAAATAGGCCCAGAGATCTGAAGTGCTTTATCCAAAGTTGTAAAATTACTGTCAACAAAAGGACTGAAGCTCAGCTTCTTGAATTCTAGGGAACTGTGTCTTTACCTGTATTGTTCTGTATTCCTGGAAGATAAATTCTATCAAATCAGATTAGCTTCCAGCAGTGGGAGTTCTTACAGGGAGAGAAAAGTCAGAGATTTTCAGTATCCAGGGAGCCTTGCTTAGAATTTTGTTGCTCCGCTAGGACTGCGGACATGGAGAACTGCCTTACAGGACTGCTCTTGCCACTTGGAAATCATCTTGAGCTTGTCTTTAGCAGCAGAAACAAGAAAATGGGACTGCTTTCTCCAAATATTTTAGAATAACTTTATTGCACTGGATTTCCATGAACCAGAGACAACTTTTAACCATTAGGTCTTGACTTCTCATTTGTTAAGAGTAGCAGGACTCTGATCAAGAAGTGTAGGTCCTTTTCATGGGCACTTTTAGTTTTTATTTTTAAGTGGAGGCCCAATTAGAAATAATTTATTTGGTTGAATTGGTGGTTTATGGATTAGCCATAGTGCAGATTCTCTCATGCTAATTGGGAGTTCAGAGCCAAATATAGGAACTGGCATGATAGCAAACACTTTATAAATGTTTTTAATTAAGTGAATGGATTTCAGAGGTGTTATCTAGCAAATATACTTTAGCAATATACTAACTTGATTTCTGACTACAGAGTGAGGTGGGTGGACATTATTTGTGCCATATGCAATTGTTATATCCCAGGCATCAATGATGCCCAACTGAGGTCTTGAAAAATATCCTTAATGGCAAGATACTGGACATAACCATGAAAGTCACTGAATCTTTCCACATCACCGTGCATCTCCCTGATGTTTTCTGCCTTGATAATAACCATAGTGTCTGGGCTTCTCAGAAGAAGACGCTGAACAGCTTTGTGGATATTGAGGGTCCTTCGGATAAAAACATCAATGGGGAAGGGTCTGAAATGCTGGCCCAGAGAAATTACAACGATAATGTTTCTTCCTCCTCCAGTTCTGTCAATGACTCGTGCGATGTACTCAATTTCTTTCACTGAATAGCTCAATGAGCCAACCAAAGGGTAACCATGTTTTTGCCACTGGATGTTGATCTTCTCGTCCAAGTCCACAGCAAGTTGGTGTTGAAGTTTTCCAGATTCATGTAGATCCACTGACTTCCGTGCTGATGACAAATAGGCAATCCCAAAATGAAACAAGTATAAAGTTATAAAGATCATAAAGACAGAAGAAAAGTTTTGGTGTTTATAATAAGTTAATCATGACTGATTATAGGCTTAAATGAAGGAATAGTTGTGAAAATTATTTGAATAATCCAAAGTGTTCTACAGATAAGAAGTTATATATGCTCCCTTGTAGAATCACGTAGAAGCAAATTGAGTGGGGATGGTAATCACTGAAGCAACTTCATTGGAGCATGATGTAGTTAACTTTTTAGGTATTATTTTGTACATCTTGTGAGCTTAATAGCTTGAGGATAGATAAAGTACTAATTAGTGTTTTTACATTTTAAAAAAACCAAGTAAACCTATTTCTCCAAATACTCTAAGTTTCCCTAAGACTGGAATTATATATATGTATGTATGTATGTATGTGTGTGTGTGTGTGTGTGTGTGTATGTATATATATATATATATATATATATATATATATACATATATATATATATAAGATTTTATTCATTTATCAGAGAGAGAGTGAGTGGGCACAAGCAGGAGGAGTGGCAGGCAGAGGGAGAAGCAGGCTTCCCCCTGAGCAGGGAGCCCAATGGGGGACTCCATCCCAGGACCCTGGGATCATGACCTGAGCCACTCTGGCATCCTTGGAATTATATTCTATACTTTTGTGTTTCCTTTACATATGCTTAGAACGTTACTGAGCATCTCATCTATAATGGTATTACTATTCATTTGTGAAGGGCTTCATAGTTTACAAAGCATTTATTTAGATATATTCATATACCTCAAATCATGCTCCTCTCCCTCTATACACACACACACACACACACACACACACACACACACACACACACACACACTAGTCCTCCTTATCCATTCAGGATACATTCTAAGAGCCCCAGTGGATGTCTGAAAATGCAGATAGCAAAATATATATATGTATGTATGTGTGTGTGTGTGTATAGGGTATATATATATATATAGGGTGTGTGTGTGTATATATATACACACACACAATGTTTTTTCCTATATATACATACTTATGATAAAATTTAATTTATAAATCAGGCAAAGTAAGAGATTAACAATGAAAATAAAATAGAACCATTATAACAATATACTGCAATAAAGTTATGTAAATGTGATCGCTCTGAAAATATCTTCTTGTACTGGACACATCCTTTTTCTGTGATGATGTGAGATGATAAAATGCCTACGTGATGAGATGAATTGAAGTGAGTGATGTAGGCACTGTGACATTGACTGAGGCTACTACTGACCTTCTGACATCCTCAGTTAGGAGGATGATCTGCTTCCAGGCTGTCATTGACAGTAACTCAAACTGTGGAAAGTGAAACCAACTGCTACACACACACACACACACACACACACACACACACACACACACACATACACTTAATTGTCATGTTGTAGAAAATCAAGAGATGAAATGACCTGTTCAAGATTACACAGTTAGTGACAGAATCTGCACCTCAATTTGAAGTTGCTCCCAATTCTTATGAAAACTGTCTACTCAATCTTAGAACTCATGAAAATATGAGTATAATATGAATAAAATTAAGTCCTTCCACTTTTCATCCTATAAATTAGGCCTTTATCAGACTATTGGGGCCAGCTGCTTTGTAGTTAGAAGTTCTGAGGAAAATATGTAGAAAAGGATTATTAATGCTTTGTAACAAGTGCCATCTTTGAAGTAAAGGGCTACATTTAAAGTTTTCACCCACAGCATTTGAAAATAGACTCTGGAGCATTAGTTGAAGGAAAATGGCAGTATCATTGTCTTCATTCTGCTTCTAATTTACTTCAATTTCCTTTTACAAAGCCTGCTATAAAATTTAACTTTTAAGAAAATGTGCAACAGACATTTTGCTACAATTTAAAAGGTTAGACAAAGAAGGAGGTAACTCATTAAATTCTGTGCTTTCTATAGCCTAAGAGACTCACTGTTATAGAAAGTGATGCTAAAGATTACCATCGGACCCTGAATTTTATAGATGAGGAAACTGAGGTCTGGAGGAGTTCAGAGGTCATAATTTACAACTCTCCCCCTTTTGTTGGGAATTCTACCTATTTCTTGGAGACAAGTCCCCTATTTTCTCTTTTTATTGGGAGGATCAGCTGACCTTCTAAGTTTGAGATCACAAGAGTGATATCATGTCAGAAAGGTCATAATGGAGCCACAGAGGGTGCACTATTCTCAGTGATGACAGCCAGGACCCAGGACCCAGTAGGCAGGCAGTCACAGTTTGCCAGTTAATAGTGCTAAGATCTACTAGTGAATTCTGTATTATTACTGGTGCATCCTTGGTTTAGTAAACAGAGCAACTGGACTAGCATTCTAGCCACTGGATTCCAGCCCCAACTTGGACATGGGACACAGCTGCAGTCGCTCTTGTTCACTGGGCAACATGTGTTAAGTATTTGATAACGATTATCTCACTTAGTCTTCATAACAACCACCAGATAATATTATTTGTAGCTGGATGAGGAAAATGAGGCACAGAAAATAAGTAACATGCCAAAGGCCATAGCTTCTAAGTGCACAGGCTATGTACATTAGACAACACAGCCTGTGCTTTTAAGTATTATTTCTAACTGATGCAAAGTCATTGTCTTGCTCCTGGAATCTCTCTTTTCATGTAATGATAATACGGATGATAGGTTACACCAAAGAGGACTCACCTATGTAACAAACAATTCTAAAGGCATTGTATATATTACTTCATTTTACCAGGTGGCTACTATTTTCCTCTCAGTTTTACAGATGAAGAAACTTAGAGGGACAGTAGTTATGTAACTTGCCCGTGATTACCCAGATAGGACAGGGAGAAGCCAGATTTTGCTCGCAGGGCATCTGGATCTAGAATTCATACCCTTAAGCATCATGCCAACTGTAGAAAATGACAGTATAAAATTTTACATTATTTTCAGCTCTTTCAGTGCTTTTGTGAGCATGCTGGCTACATACTGACGTATGCATAGGGATAGGGATGTAATAAACCTTTCCTACACATGCTCCCTTCCAGTCAGATGAATGTATTTTTTTAAAGGAAAGACAATGACGTCTTGAAAAGTTTTGGTGATTAAGAAATATGAAGAAGAGGAGGGCGGAGCAAGATGGCGGAGGAGTAAGAGACCTGGATTTCCTCTGGTCTCAGGTATTCAGCTGGATAGCAATCAAACCATTCTGAACACCTACGAACTCAACAGGAGATCAAAGAAAAGAATAGCAACAACTCTCTGAACAGAAAAGCGACCACATACTGGAAGGGAGGACGTGCGGAGAAGTGAATCAGAGGCGATATTTGGGAGGATAGACGATGGGGGAGGGGGCCTCCGTCTCCCGCTTCTGGCAAGTGCTAGAGCTGCGGAGCACAAAATCGGACCTTTTAGAAGTCAGCTCCGCTGAGGGACATCACTCCAGTGGCTAAGCTGGGGGGGGAGGGGGGCAGGGGAAACCCTCGTGGGACAGTGTGGTCTCAGGACCCTGGGGGTCACAGGAAGACCGGGGGTGCCTGAGTGCGGCAGAGCTCCCAGGGATCAGAGCAGGGAAGCCGGCTGCAGAGACCGAGCTGAGGCGCGGGCTCTCAGCTCAGGGTTGCCATAAACTGTGATCCGCAGCCCAGTCGGGCCACTGCTCCTCCAGCAGGGACCCAACAGGCGGCAGATCCGGGGAGACTCCCCTTCCTCCCCTGGGAGGAGCCGCGCGGCAGCGCACTGCAGGGATCTGCTGGGTTTGGAGACTCCACACGGGGTCGGGTGCCAGAGATAGAAACGCTCGGTCACAGGCCGGGTGAGCACGGAGTGCGGCCAGAGACCGGGGAGACAGGAGTGATTGACTGCTTTTCTCTGGGGGCACACTGAGGAGCGGGGCCCCGAGTTCTCAGCTCCTCTGGGCGGAGATTGGGAGGTCACCATTTTCACTCTCGTCCTCCAAAGCTGTACCGAGAGCTTGCAGGGAACAAAAGCTCCTGAGAACAAACCCAAGCAGATTCCTTAGCCCGGACCAACAAGGGAGGGTCAATTCCGCCTCCGGCAAAGACATTTGGGAACCACAGCAACAGGCCCCTCCCCCAGAAAATCAGCAAGAAGAGTCAGCCAAGACCAAATTTACTGATCAATGAGAACTGAACTCCAGCGCTAGGGGAATACTGCACATAGAATTCATGGCTTTTTTACCATGATTCTTTAGTTTTTCAAAGTTAATTGTTTTTAACTCTCCTTTTTTTTGAATTTTTCTTTTTCCCTTTTTCAACCAACAACTTATCATTCCGTTTTTAAAAAACATGTTTATTTTTCATTTTTAGAGTCATATTCTATCCCTTCAAAGTAGTTACCCTTATTTTTGGCATATATATATATATAAGTTGTTCTCTCTTTAAAATTTTGAGATACAGTTTCTTCTAACAGATCAAAATATAACCTAAATCTCTAGTGTATGGCTTTGTTCTAGTCTCCTGCCTAATCACATTCTCTCCCTTCCTTTTTAAAACCTCTTCTTTCATTTTTCAAACAACTTCTTATCAATTCCTTTTATAAAATTTTTTATAATTTGCATCTTTACAGTCATATTGCATCCCTTCATCGTATCAACCCTTATTTGTGTACATATATGTTTTTCTTTCTTTAAAAATTTGGGAGGTGCTTTCTTCTAACAGACGAAAATACACCCAAAATCTAGTGTGTGACACTGATCTATGCACCAGCCTGATCATATGTGATCATATTCTTTTTTTTTGTTCTGTTTTTGTTTGTTTTTATCTTTTTCTTTTTCTTTTTTCTTTCTTTCCCTTTCTTTTCCCCTGGCTTCCCATCTTTTCTGATTTGTTTAGAGTATATTTTCTGGGGATATTGTTACCCTGTTAGCATTTTGTTCTCTCATTCATCTAGTCTCCTCTGGACAAAATGACAAGATGGAAAAAATCACCTCAACAAAAAGAACAAGAGGTAGTACTGTCTGCCAGGGACCTACTCAATATGGACATTAGTATGATGTTGGACCTAGAGTTCAGAATCATGACTTTAAAGATACTAGCTGGGCTTGAAAAAAGCATGGAAGTTATTAGAGAAACCTTTCTGGAGAAATAAAAGAACTAAAATCTAACCAAGTCGAAATCAAAAAGGCTATTAATGAGGTGCAATAAAAAATGGGGGTGCTAACTGCTAGGATAAATGAGGCAGAAGAGAGAATCAGGGATATAGAAGACCAAATGATGGAAAATAAAGAGGCTGAGAAAAAGAGAGATAAACAACTACAGGATCACGAGGGCAGAATTCGAGAGATAAGTGATACCATAAGATGAAACAACATTAGAATAACTGGGATCCCAGAAGAAGAAGAAAGAGAGAGAAGGGCAGAAGGTACACTGGAGCAAATTATAGCAGAGAACTTCCCTAATGTGGGGAAGGAAACAGGCATCAAAATCCAGGAGGCACAGAGAACCCCCTCTCAAAATCAGTAAAAATAGGTCAATACCCCGACATCAAACAGTAAAACTTACGAGTCTCAGACACAAAGAGAAAAACCTGAAAGCAGCTCAGGAGAAGAGATATGTAACCTACAATGGTAGAAACATTAGATTGGCAACAGACCTATCCACAGAGACCTGGCAGGCGAGAAAGGATTGGCAAGATATCTTCAGAGCACTAAACGAGAAAAATATGCAGCCAAGAATACTATATCCAGCTAGGCTCTCATGGAAAATAGAAGGAGAGAGAAAAAGCTTCCAGGACAAACAAAAACTAAAGGAATTTGCAAACACGAAACCAGCCCTCCAAGAAATATTGAAAGGGGCCCTCTAAGCAGAGAGAGATCCTAAAAGCAGCATAGATCAGAAAGGAACACAGACAGTATACAGTAAGTGTCACCTTACAGGCAATACAATGGCACTAAATTCATATCTTTCAATAGTTACCCTGAATGTAAATGGGCTAAATGCCCCAATCAAAAGACACAGGCTATCAGATTGGATTCAAAAACAAGACACTGAAAGAGACTCATTTTAGAACCAAAGACACCTCCAGATTGAAAGTGAGGGGGTGGAAAACCATTTACCATGCTACTGGACACCAAAAGAAAGCTGGGGTGGCAATCCTTATATCAGACAATTAGATTTTAAAACAAAGACTGTGATAAGAGATGAGGAAGGACACTATATCCTACTTAAAGGGTCTATCCAACAAGAAGATGTAACAGTTGTAAATATTTATGCCCCTAACACGGGAGCAGCCAATTATATAAGGCAATTAATAACAAAAGCAAAGAAACACATTGACAATACAATAATAGTGGGGGACATTAACACCCCCCTGACTGAAATGGACAGATCATCTAAGCAAAAGTTCAACAAGTTAATAAAGACTTGAAATGACACATTGGACCAAATGGACTTTACAGACATATTCAGAACATTCCATCCCAAAGCAACGGAATACACATTCTTCTCTAGTGCCCATGGAACATTCTCCAGAATAGATCCCATCCTAGGTCACAAATCAGGTCTCAACCGGTACCAAAAGACTGGGATCATTCCGTGCATATTTTCAGACCACAATGCTTTGAAACTAGAACTCAATCAGAAGAGGAAAGTCGGAAAGAACTCAAATACATGGAGGCTAAAGAGCATCCTACTAAAGAATGAATGGGTCAACCAGGAAATTAAAGAAGAATTTTAAAAATTCATGAAAACCAATGAAAATGAAAACACAACTGTCCAAAATCTTTGGGATGCAGCAAAGGCAGTCCTGAGAGGAAAGTACATAGCAATACAAGCCTTTCTCAAGAAAAAGAACATTCTCAAATACACAACCTTACCCTACACCTAAAGGAGCTGGAGAAAGAACAGCAAATAAAGTCCTAATCCCAGCAGGAGAAGAGAAATAATAAAGATCAGAGCAGAAATCAATGAACTAGAAACCAAAAGAACAGTAGAACAGATCAACGAAACTAGGAGCTGGTTCTTTGAAAGAATTAACAAGATTGATAAACCCCTGGCCAGACTTATCAAAGAGAAAAGAGAAAGGACTGAAATCAACAAAAGCATGAATGGAAGAGGAGAGATCACAACCAACACCAAAGAAATACAAACAAGTATAAGAACATATCATGAGCAACTCTATGGCAGCAAATTACATAACCTGGAAGAAATGGATGCATTCCTAGAGATGTATCAACTACCAAAACGGAACCAGGAAGAAATAGAAAACCTGAACAGACCTATAACCACTAAGGAAATTGAAGCAGTCATCAAACATCTCCCAACTAACAAAAGCCCAGTGCCAGATGGCTTCCCAGGGGAATTCTACCAAACATTTCAAGAAGAATTAAAACCTATTCTTCTGAAACTGTTCCAAAAAATAGAAATGGAAAACTTCCAAACTCGTTTTATGAGGCCACCATTACCTTGATCCCCAAACAGGACAAAGACCCCATCAAAAAGGAGAATTACAGACCAATATCCTTGATAAACATGGATGCAAAAATTCTCGCCAAAATAATAACCAATAGGATCCAACAGTACATTAAAAGGATTATTCATCACAACCAAGTGGGATTTATCCCTGGGCTGCAAGGTTGGTTCAACATTCGCAAATCAATCAACGTGATGCAATACATTAACAAAAGAAAGAACAAGAATCATATGATCCTCTCACTAGATGCAGAAAAAGCATTTGACAAAGTACAGCATCCTTTCTTGATCAAAACTCTTCAGAGTATAGGGATAGAGGGTACATACCTCAATATCATAAAAGCCATCTATGAAAAACCTACAGCAAATATCATTCTCATTGGGGAAAAGCTGAGAGCCTTTCCCCTAAGGTCAGGAACGCGGCAGGGATGTCCACTCTCACCACTGCTATTCAACATAGTATTAGAAGTCCTAGCCACAGCAATCAGAAAAGAAAAAGAAATCAAAGGCATCCAAATCGGCAAAGAAGAAGTCAAACTCTCACTGTGTGCAGATGATATGATACTTTATGTGGAAAACCCAAAAGACTCCACCCCAAAACTGCTAGAACTCACAGGAATTCAGTAAAGTGGCAGGGTATAAAATCAATGCACAGAAATCAGTGGCATTCCTATACACCAACTATAAGACAGAAGACAACGAAATTAAGGGGTCGATCCCATTTACAATTGCACCCAAAACCATAAGCTACCTAGGAATAAATCTAACCAAAGAGGCAAAGGATCTGTACTCAGAAAACTATAAAATACTCATGAAAGAAATTGAAGAAGACACAAAGAAATGGAAAAACGTTTCATGCTCATGGATTGGAAGAACAAACGTTGTGAAAATGTCAATGCTACCTAGAGTAATCTACACATTCAATGCAATCCCCATCAAAATACCATCCACTTTTTTCAAAGAAATGGAACAAATTGTCCTCAAATTTGTATGGAACCAGAAAAGACCCCAAATGGCCAGAAGAATGTTGAAAAAGAAAAGCAAAGCTAGCAGCATCACAATTCTGGACTTCCAGCTCTATTACAAAGCTGTCATCGTCAAGATAGTATGATAGTGGCACAAAAACAGACACATAGATCAATGGAACAGAATCGAGAGCCCAGAAATGGACCCTCAACTCTATGGTCCACTAATCTTCGACAAAGCAGGAAAAATGTCCAATGGCAAAAAGACAGTCTCTTCAACAAATGGTTTTGGGAAAATTGGACAGTCACATGCAGAAGAATGAAACTGGACCATTTCCTTACACCACACACAAAAATGGACTCCAAATGGTTGAAAGACCTCAATGTGAGACAGGAGTCCGTCAAAGTCCTAAAGGAGAACACAGGCAGCAAACTCTTTGACCTTAGCCACAGCAACTTCTTCCTAGAAAGATCACCAAAGGCAAGGGAAGCAAGGGTAAAAATGAACTATTGGGATTTCATCAAGATAAAAGGCTTTTGCACAGCAAAAGAAACAGTCCACAAAACCAAAAGACAACCGACAGAATGGGAGAAAATATTTGCCAATGACATATCAGATAAAGGGCTAGTATCCAAAATCCTTAAAGAACTTATCCAATTCAACACCCAAAGAAGAAATGATCCAATCAAGAAATGGGCAGACGACATGAACAGACATTTTTCCAGAGAAGACATCCAAATGGCCAACAGACACATGAAAAAGTGCTCAACGTCGCTCGGCCTCAGGGAAATCCAAATCAAAACCTCAATGAGATACCACCTCACACCAGTCAGAATGGCTAGAATTAACAAGTCAGGAAACGACAGATGTTGGCGGGGATGTGGAGAAAGGGGAACCCTCCTACACTCTTGGTGGGAATGCAAGCTGGTGCAACCACTCTGGAAAACAGTAGGGAGGGTCCTCAAAAAGTTGAAAATAGAGCTACTATATGATCCAGCAATTGCACTACTGGGTATTTACCACAAAGATACAAATCTAGGGATCCAAAGGGGTACATGCACCCCGATGTTTATAGCAGCAATATCTACAATAGCCAAACTGTGGAAAGAGCCAAGATGTCCATCAACAGATGGATGGATAAAGAAGACGTGGTATATATACACACACCCAGACACACACACACACGCACACACACACACACACAGACACACACACTCTGGAATATTATGCAGCCATCAAAAGGAATGAGATCTTGCCATTTTCATCGATGTGGATAGAACTCGTGTTATGCTGAGTGAAATAAGTCAATCAGAGAAAGACATGTATCCTATGACCTCACTGATATGAGGAATTCTTAATCTCAGGAAACAAACTGAGGGTTGCTGGAGTGGTGGGTGGTGGGAGGGATGTGGTGGCTGGGTGATAGACATTGGGCAGGGCATGTGCTATGGTGAGTGCTGTGAATTGTGCAAGACTGTTGAATCACAGATCTGTACCTCTGAAACAAATAATGCAATATATGTTAAGAAAAAAAAAAAAAGAGGAAGATAGCAGGTTGTGGGAATGAAGGGGGGGAAATCGGAGGAGGAGATGAACCATGAGAGACAATGGACCCTGAGAAGCAAACTGAGGGGTGTAGAGGTGAGGGGGGTGGGAGGATGGGTTAGCTGGTGGTGGGTATTAAAGAAGGCACGTTCTGCATGGAGCACTGGGTGTTGTGCACAGGCGGTGAATCATGGAACACTACATCAGAAACTAATGATGTAATGTATGATGATTAACTGTTATGATAAAAAATTTAAAAAAAAAAGAGTTGAAAAAATATGGAAAGACAAGTTAAAACATACAGAGCAAAGGAATAAATAGGTCGACATCCAGAAGAATTCCAGGAAGGCAAGGTAAAATCCAAACAAACCAGCAGAGACTACATTACTTTCAAGTACATGCGAAAATAAAAAAAAAAATAGACCACGTACTGGCTCACAAGGATAACGTCAACAACTGTTAAATTCATTATTTAAATGTAAATCACAATGAAATCACAAGATTTTGACAGCGAATTTTAATGAGATTCCCTTTATCAAATGATGTAGAATGCCACCAAATTATACTGAGAGGGAAATTTATAACTGTAAATATAGCTATCAAATAGCAGTAAGAATTAAGACCAAATGAGCTAAATGTCCATGTCAGGAATAGTAAAGGAATAGCATGGTGAACTTAAAGTAAGGGAATCGTAAGTAAAATAGCAGGTGTTAAAAGGAGCTAAAACAAAGAAGTAATAACCAACAGAATAAAAAGCTAATTCTTAGAACAAAACTAGAAAGTGTGCAACTTTCCAATAAATGTGATCAATAGAAAGGGAAAATATACAAATAATTTGGGGAATAAAAAAGGGTTTACTATAGCTGGCACAAAGACTTTTGAAATCATGAGAATACTAAAATAACTATATCTATACATTTGCAAAGCATGAGACAGAAACTATTTTCAAAATATATGACAATAAAATTGATGGGAGAAGAAATAAACTCAAAAAACGTAATTATTCTATGCATAATACCTTTCTTCGAAAGAATATGGAACAGCGGTGGGGCAGGAAGAGTAACCGGACAGGAGAGAAAGCTGACAAAGATCCTCAGCCAGGTGACCAAGGCAACATCGATAGTGACAAATCATACTGATAAGATGTACCCTTGATATACAGTGATAAAAATGACACTTCACCTCTGTAGTCTTCTCCAAACCCATCACTTCAACCTAACCATGAGAAAAATACCAGATAAATCCCAATTGCTAAACATTTTATGTGAAATACCTGATCAGTACTCTTCAAAATCATGTCATCAAAAACAAGTGAAGTCTGAAAAACTATTATAGCCAAAAGGAATTTAAAAAGACATGTCAGCTAAATGTAACACAGGATCTTGGAACAGAAAAAGGGACATTAGATTAAAAACTAAAGAAATCTGAATATAGTTCCTAGTTAATGACCATGTATCAATATTGGCTCATTAATTATAACAATATACCATAGCAAATGTGTTATCATAGTAATATATACTACATATATGTTTATACCATAATATAAATGTTTGATGATAATATGTTAATAATACAAGAATGCAAAAGTATTTGGGAACTCTACTATCTTCCCCATTTTTCTGTAAACCAAAAACTGTTTTAAAAAATTAAATTTATTAGGGGTGCCTGGGTGGCTCAGTCCAGTAAGTGTCTGCCTTCAGCTCAGGTCATGATTTCAGGGTCCTGGGATTGAATCCCACATCAGGCTCCCTGCTCCAGAGAGAGCCTGCTTCTCCCTCTCCTTCTGCCCCCCCCCGCTCATGCTCTCTTTCTCTCTCTCTCCCAAATAAAACCTTTAAAAAATTAAATTTATTAAAAAATTTGAAGTACATTAAAGAATATAAATTCATTAAAAAAAACTCTCCAACGTGTACGACAAAGCACAAGTTTTGCCTGATTTCTACTCTTTTTACCTATGTTATATAAACTATTTAGAAATTAAAAAAAAGGCTGAGGGGTGCCTGGGTGGCTCAGTCGTTAAGCGTCTGCCTTCAGCTCAGGTCATGATCCCAGGGTCCTGGGATCGAGCCCCGCATCGGGCTCCCTGCTTGGCGGGAAGCCTGCTTCTCCTCCCTCTCCCACTCCCCTTGCTTGTGTTCCTGCTCTTGCTATCACTCTGTCAAATAAGTAAAATCTTTAAAAAAAAAAAAAAGGCTGAAAATTCCTCACACTATTTTGTGAGGAAAGTAAAGAAAGGAAAAATTAATTTTACCACAGGACAGAGCTGAATAATCCTAAATAGATGACTACTCAATTGAATTCCGTAATATATGGGGGAAGAAAACCATCATGGCTTCATTTTGTCCCAGGAAGACAACGATGGACGTCCATCGTATTTTGCCATGAGGGACCCAACTCAGAACCCAAGGGTTCATACAGAGCTTATTTTAAGCCGAAGACATTTGACATTCAGTAGATGCGGATAGAAGCCTTCTTGGAACATCCCTTATCTGCCGAAGAGCAGCAACTTCTGGGAAAGGAGGCTACCATAAATGTCCCTCTGGGAGTTTCATGGCCATGAAAACGACCAATGGCACCTGCATAAACCAACTTTATCATAAACTTTCTTATATCCTACTTGTTCTTCTAAAAAAAACAGATTGTCTTTTTTTGTCTCTATTTTTTGTCTCTATTTGTTCTTCCCCAAGAGCTTTTCTCCCTCCTCCCTCTTCCCTAGTAAATTAGATGGATAAGCCTCCAACTTTAAACATTTAATAAGACAGCTACTTTTTTGTTGGCTTCCATATGCACTTATATAAACCTTTTTTTCTTCATGTTACTCTGTCTTTTGTCAGTGTAATTCACAGGACTCCCGTTACTAAGCAGGAGGGAATAGAGGAACAGTTTTTCCTCCCTGACAACCACATTAACATTTAGATGAAGGAAAGGTGAACCTTTCACTTGATGCTGAAAAAATGTCAATAAAATGCAGGACTCGTTTATAATTAAAAAATAAAACAATGTAAAAACCTCTCAGTAAACTAGAAATAGAAACTTGATTAGTATAATAAAGGATATTTATTTAAAATCCTACATCCAATACATTATGCTTACTTGTAAAATTTTAGAAGAATTTACACTAGTTAGGAAGAAATTAAAATTGTTTGTCACCACAACTTTTATTCAACATTTTCCTGGAGTGTAGCAAAAGAAAGAAGACCTAAAAAGGGGGGAAAAAATGACAGAAGAGACAAATCAGAAAATTTTCTGTTTCATAACATAAAAGTCCACATAGATAAATCCACAAATTATTAGAAGTAATAAAGTTTGGTCAAATTGTTTGATATAAGATTATGAGTTGAGTTTTGTCTCCCCAAAATTGACATCCACCTGGAATCTCAGATGGTGACCTTGTTTGGAAATAGGGTCTTTGCGGAGGTAGTTCATTAAGGATCTCAAGATGAGATCATTCTCAGTTTAGGTGATGTCCCAAAGTCAATGACTGATGTCTTCAAAAAAGACAAGGCGACACAGAAAGGAGATCCTGTGAAGATGGAAGTAGAGATTGGAGTTACGTTGCCACAAGGCAAGGAATGCCGGGGGTCACTATAAGATGAGAGAGGCAAACAAGGATTCTTCCCTTAAGTCTTCAGAGGGAACGTGGCCTTTCTGACACCTTGATTTCAGGCTCCTGGCTTCCAAAACTATGAGGGACTAAATTTAGGTTGTTTTAGCCACAGTTTGTGGTACTTTGTTATGGTAGCCCTAGGAAATTAATCCACGTATAAAAATCAGTTGTATTCTAAAGCAGTAACAAAGACTAACTGAAAATATATTAGTAAAAACTGTATTGAAAGTAACACATAAAATTAACACAAGATATAAAAGATTCTTAGGGACAACATTATAAAATGTTAAAGGACATAAAAGGCAGGAATACATGGAATAGTATGTCATGTTTATCAGTAGGAAGGTTTAGAAAGATTGTAATTCTCCCCCAAATTCTATTAGACCTTTATAAGCTGATTCTAATTATTATATAGAAGAGCAACAAGGACAAAAATAACCAAATCTGCAGAAAAAGATAAAAATAAAGGGCCTATCCTGCCAGACATCAATTTATTAAAAAGCAATTATAATTAAGACCGTGTGGCATTTGCACAGCTATAAACAAATTGACCACCATGATAGAATAAAAAGCCCATAAACCAACTTACTAAGAAAGTTTGATAAATAAGAAGGTGTCATTGCAAATTGGCAGAAAGGATGCACAATTCATAAATGATTGCTCATACTGGAGGGAAAATACCATAAGATTCCTACACCACATTATGCAAATTCCAGGTAGGTTCATTACTAAATTGTGAAAAGCCAAACTTTAAAAGTTTTAGGAGAGAATGTAAAAGAACATATTTGTGACCTTGTAGTATGAAATGATTTCGTAAAGACAAAAAAGAAAAAAAAACCCACTAAAACAAAAACACAAACTAATGAATATTAATGTTTATATTTAAAATTTTTTATTGTGCTTTGCTTTTAATTTTTTTTTTTTTTACAAATTAAAGTTTTGTGGCAACCCTGTGGCAAGCAAGTTTATTAGTGCTGTGATTTCAACAGCATTTGCTCACATTGTGTCTCTAGGTCACATTTTGGTAATTCTCCAATATTTTAAATGTTTTCATTATTACTATATTTGTTGTGATGATCTAGGATCAGTGATCTTTTTTAAGTTGTTGACATGCCTGGCATTCTCTTTTTCTATTTTTTACTGAAGTACAGTTAACATACAATGTTATATTAACTTCAAGCGTACAATATAGGGATTCAACAGTTCCATACATTACACTGTGCTCACCATGGTAAGTGTAGTTACTATCTGTCACTATACAGCGTTATTACAACATTATTGACTATGGTGACTATGCTGTACTTATCCCCATGACTTATTTATAACTGGAAGTTTGCCTCTTAATCCCCTTCACCTATTTCACCCATTCCCACTGTAGCCTTCCCTTTGGGAACCAGTAGATTGTTCCATAAATTAGTCTGTTTCTGTTTTATGTTGTTTATTTTCCTTTTTATATTCCACATGTAAGTGAAACCACAGGGTGTCTTTCTCTGACTTATTTTACTTAGCATAATACCTTCATAGGCCCATCCAGTGTTGTTGCAAATAGCAAGATCTCATTCTTTTTTATAACTAACACTCCATTGTGTGTATATATAAATACAGGTATCTATCTATCTACACACACACTTATACAGTTTTTTTCCTTATAACTGACATAGTTTCATACCATTGTGTTTGGAAAAGATGCTTGATAGGATTTCAATCTTCTTAAATTTATTGAAACTTGTTCTGTGGCCTGACTTGTGATCTATTCTGAAGAATGTTCCATGTGCACTTGAAAAAAAATGTGTATTCTGCTCTTTTTGGATGGAATGTTCTGTATCTATCTACTAAGTGATCTGGTCTGATGTGCTATTTAAAGCCACTGTTTTCTTACTGATTTTCTGTGTGTGTGATCTTCCCATTGATGTAAGTACTATGTTAAAGTTACTTACTAGTATTGTATCACTGTCAATTTCTCCCTTTATGTCTGCTAATATTTATGTATTTAGGTGATTCTATTTTGGGTACACTGGTATTTACAATTGTTATATCCTGTTGGACTGATCCTTTTATAATTATGTAATGCTCTTTGATTTTGTTATAGCCTTTGTTTTAAAATTTATTTTGTCTAAGTATTACAATTTCAGCTTTCCCCCCCCACTTATATTTACATGGAATGTGTTTTCCATACCTTCACTTTGTCTGTGTCTTTAGGTGTGAAGTGAGTCTCTTGTAGACAGCGTATAGATGGGTCTTGTTTTTTTTTTTTTATCCATTCAGCTACCCTATTTCTTTAGATCTGAGCTTTTAAACCATTTACATTTAAAGTAATTACTGATAGGTAATGTGATGACTTCCATTTTCTTAATTGTTTTCTGGTTGTTTATGTAGTTTTTCTCTTTTCTTGCTCTCTTCCTTCATGGTTTGATGGCTTTCTTCAGTGCTATACTTGGATTCCCTTCTCTTTATCATGTATCTGTTATAGATTTTTGGTTCGTGGTTACCATGAAGTTGATACATAATATCCTAAACATATAGCAGTGTATATTAAATTCATGTTGATTAATTTGTTCACATTATAAAAATTATTTTACTCTCTGTTTTATATATATGATGTTGTATTTTATATCTTTTTATTTTGTGAGTTCCTTAATTAGGTTTACTTTGCTACTTTGGTCTTTTAATCTGCTTTATAAGTGATTGATTTACTACCTTTATTGTAGGTTTACTTTAGCTCATGAGAGTGTTTTTCATAATTTTCTTACTTCTAGATCTGGCCTTTTCTTTTCCACTTAAAGAAGTCCCTTTTATATTTTTAAGGCTATTTTACTGGTGATGAACCTCTTTAACCTTTGTTTGTCTGGCAAACGCTTTATATCTCCTTCCATTCTGAACAGTAATCTTGCCAGTTAGAGTATTCTTGATTGTAGGTTTTATCTTTTTCAGCAGTTTGAATAGATCATAGCACTTTCTTCTGGTATACAAAAAAAATTTTTTTTAAGGTTTTATTTATTCATTTGAGAGAGAGAGAGAGAAAGAGTGCATGCATGAGAGAGCACAAGCAGGAGGAGCAGCAGAGGGAGAGGGAGAAGCAGACTCCCCACTGAGAAGGGAGCCCGATGTGGGGCTCAATCCTAGGAACCGGAGATCATGACCCGAGCTGAAGGCAGATGCTCAACCGACTGAGCCACCCAGGTGCCCTGGCATACAAAATTTCTGTTGAAAAATCAGCTCATAGCCTTATGGAGTTTCCCTAGTATATAACAATTTATTTTTCTCCTGTTGCTAAGATTCTCTCTTTATCTTTAATCTTTGAAATTTTAAATGTTATGTGTGTTGGTGTGGACCTCTTAGGGTTCATCTTCTTTGGAGCTCTCTGCTTCTTGGACCCAGATGTCTGTTTCTTTGCCAGGTTAGGGAAGTTGTCAGCTATTATTTCTTCAAGTAAGTTTTCCGCCCTTTTCTTGGTCTCTTCTTCTTATGGGACCTTAAAATGCAAAAATGTTGGTACAGCTGATGTTGTCTCAGAGATCTCTTAACCTGTCATCAAATTTTTTTATCCTTTTTTCTTTTTGTTGTTCAGCTTGGGTGCTTTCCATTACCTTGTCTGGACCACTGATCTGCTCTTCTGCATCCTCTAATCTGCTAATGATTCCCTCTAGCATATTTTTCATTTCAGTTATTTATTCACGTTGATTTGTTTTTAATATTTTCTCTCTTTGTTGAAGTTCCCACTGAGTTCATCCACTCTTGTCTTTATGACCATTACTTTGGATTGTTTTTCTGATAGGTTGCTTGTCTTCATTTTGTTTAGTTCTTCTTCTGAGGTTTTGTCTTGTTCTTTCATTTGGAACATATTCCTCTGTCCCCTTTGTTTAAATTCCTGTGGGTCCCTCCCCCCCCCCCCCCCGAGTTGGACAAAACAGCTGCTTCTTCTAGATTTGAAGAAACGGCCTTGTGCAAGAATATCCCCTGCATAGACTGTGTGTACCTGGTGGCTTGGCTGGCTGGCTGGGATTATAGACAGCACGGGTTGGGAGCCCTGGGATATTCTACACTGGGGCTGCCATGGTTGGGTGGCTGGAGCTAACATGGGTATGGCCTGGAAGGCCCAGGGGTCTCTGCACAGAAGGCACCCTGGTGGGACAGCTGAAGTGAAGCAGGCAGGGGCTGGGTAAGTCCTGGGATGCTCCATGTAAGGGGCACACTGGCAGGGCAGCTGGAGCTAAAGCAAGTATGGACTGGGTGGCCCCGGTGTGCTCAACTTGGGGGGTGCCTGACAGAATGCCTGGAGCTCAAGTCAGCATGGACCAGGGGGTCCAGGGGCACTCTGTGCAGGTTGCCGCCTGGTGGAACAGCTGCAGCAGAGGTGTGTGGGGGCCAGAAGGTCTTGGGGAACTCTGCACATGGGGGGCTCTGGTGGGACAACTGTAGCTGAAACATATACAGGCCTGGGGTGTTCCAAGATGCTCTGTATCTGTGTTGCTTTGGTGAAATGGCTGAGGCTGTGGTGGCACTGTGCAGGGGTGTCCTGGGGCATGTAGTGCTGGGCTGCCTTCTGGGGCCTCCTTGGGGGATGGCTGAGGCTGGTGTGGTCTATGGTCTTGGGGCTGGCTGAGATGGCAGACTTCCATCTGTATATCAAGGTGGAAGAGAAATGTAAGCAATGGCACTTGCCTGCCCCTCCAACCGTGAAGAGCATTCCAGCAATTCCTCTGCAGCAGAATTAGAGGCTGGTTCCTTTATATTCTAGTTGCTGTTTTTAGCTGTGGCTTTTTTTTTTCCTGGGTCCCAGGGCATCTGGGGCTGGTGTGGACCAGGGGCCTGGGACTCACTGAAGGGACAGACCAGCTAGGGGCAGGCCTGCTCCTATGTGTGCTATCAAAGTGGAGGGGGAATGTAAACAGTGGTGCTTACCAGCACTTCCTACCCTTCCCCCACTGGGTGGAGAGTTTATTCTTTTATATTTTAGTTGCACATTTAAACCACAACTTTTTTTCTGTTCTCCAGGGCAGAGGAATCTGCTCCCGGTCCCTCAGTACCATCCCTCTCCACCACAGCTTGCAGCATCTGGGAGTGGGGTTCCATTGTTGTCATGTCTTTCTCTCTCCTGCTTGTTCTCTATGTGGTGCCTCTATCCTTTGTTATGCAGAAGCTGTTCAGTCAGCCCTCAGTTCTTCTTCAGGAATAATTGCTCTATGTGTAAGTGTAGATTAAGTGTGTTCATGGAGGAGGTAAATTCAGGGTCTTGCGATGTTGCCATCTTGGACCCTATTAAAATTTTTAATTTCAATGCAACAAAAGATAATCTAAAACAAAGTAAAAATGCAAGGCATAAACTATATGTCCACTCAATAAAGTCAAAGAATTTTTCCCAAAGCTCATTAAGAATGTTTTCCAAAGCAAAGAAGTAGACAATCAAACAGAGAAACAGGGAAAAGACATGAATAGTCAATTCATATAAGATGATACTTGAATGGTTAATATATGTGAAAAGATGCTTAACATTATTAGTTACCAAGTAAGTGAAAACTGAAATCAAAGTGACAGAGATGTCACACTTACCATATATATCAAACTTAGAATTATAAAAATTATAATTTGACAAATATTTGACATAAAGGAGCATTTATACACTGCTGATATAAGTGACAATTTTAGGAGAACAATTTGGGAACTTCTAGTAAAATTTCATATGTGCATAACCTTTGACCCCGTGTTTATATCTATTGGTTAGTATTTCAGAGCAAAATCTCTCAATTTGCTAGGTTAAATGAAGATATCCTATGGTCTGCAAATAATGACAGTTTGTGTCTTGTCAAGCTCTTATATTTTTAAATTCTCACCTTTATGTTCTGGCCTGGGATGACAGTGGTCATCCTTATCATTTCCATATCTTAAAAGAACTATTTCTAAATTTCCACTGTTAAGTAAAATGACTGCTGCAGAATTTTTGGCAGATAGTTTTTTTGAAAAGATAAATGCTCTTTTCTATTTCTAGTTTTTTTGAGAGTTTTTATCATAAATAGCTATTATAAATAAACATAAATAACCTTATCAAATACTTCTGTGAATCTATGAAAATATGCACCACTTTTTTTTTAATAAAGAGCCTAAAACGAACCACATTTGGTCCCAAGGTCAAAATTACTTCACCTTAAAGGGGAATTTATCTTTTTTTTTTTAAACCCGAATTATAAAAGTGAACTCTCATTAAGTAATACAGTTACTATTAATTTCAATAGGAAGATACTTTAAATATTTTTTTTAATTTTTTTATTGTTATGTTAATCACCATATATTACATAATTTGTTTTGGTGTAGTGTTCCATGATTCATTGTTTGTTCATAACACCCAGTGCTCCATGCAGAACGTGCCCTCTTTAATACCCATCACCAGGCTAACCCATCCCCCTACCCTCCTCCCCTCTAGAAACCTCAGTTTGTTTTTCAGAGTCCATCATCTCTCCTGGTTTGTCTCCCCCTCTGACTTACTCCCCTTCATTCTTCCTCTCCTGCTATCTTCTTCTTTTTCTTTTTTCTTAAAATATGTTGCGTTATTTGTTTCAGATCTGTGATTCAACAGTCTTACACAATTCACAGCGCTCACCGTAGCACATATCTTCCCCAATGTCTATCACCCAGCCACCCCCTCCCTCCCACCCCCGATACTTTAAATATTTTTAGCATCAAAATAACACCCATTTCTACTATAATCATACCAAATACCATTAAAATAGACACAATTCCTTCAATACTTAAAATTCATTTTGGGAATATAACCTGCCAAGGCATTTTTTTCTATATTATATAGTAGTTTTTATCTTTTCTCATTAAGGAATTTTCTTTTAAACTATTACACATCTTACCCTTAGGAATATGCTCACAAAGAGGTGTTACACATGATTCTCAATGTTTGTGCAATCAACCTTTCAGGGGAAAAAAGAAAATACAAGAAGAACTTGGTAGAAACAACAAGGCAAATTGTACCACACTTGCTGCAAACATTGACAAATAAGGGGCATTGGGTCTGAGATTATGAGTTCCATAAACCAGCACATGCACCCTGAGAGGAAAGGCACCAATAGCACACCTGGAAAGGTGACTGCATAGAACTCACCTGTTGGCAAGGTGCCCTAAGTTGAAAATAACCCTTGTAAAACCAACATGAGGCCACATACAGGGTTTTATTTAATATTCCTAATCAAGTTGGATTCTGATACCCTGAACAGTTACTTATCACCGGTACAGGTATTTTATTTATCTCTATACTGATAGATTTGGCTAATGTTTCACTTAGGATTTCCATATGTATGTTCCTAAGTTAAATAAGCCAGTAATTTTCTTTTATTGTACTGTCTTTATCAGCTTTGGTATAAGGCTTCATAGGATAAATTGCAGGTTTTTCCTTTGTTTTCTGAAACAACTTGTGTAAGATAGGATAATCTCTTACATAAAAGTCTGATAACTGTCACTTGCAAAACCATCTATGTCTAGTGCTTGCTTAGAAGAAAATCTTTAATTATCATTTTTATTTTTAGATACTGGTTGGTCAGAAATACAGATGGCCCCTGAGACTTGCAAGTAGTATGTGATACGGGGGCTGTCTTGTGAGGCAGGGCTTAACCTGTGGGGTCTGTGCTAACTCTGGACAATTAGTGATAGAACTGAATTGTTAGACACCTAGCTGGTATTGGAGAATAGATTGGTATGTAGGAAAATGACATATTTGGTGTCAGAATAAAACCATACACTCATTATTGCTTTTTGGTTCTCTAATTTATTGATTTTTTTTTTTTCTGACTTGCTTATTGGGAGTGTCTCCTCTGGTTTCTTAAGCTCAAGAGTTATCTAATTAAAACTTTTCCTTTTAAGTGTATTCAAGGTAAATTTCCTTCTAAGTTTTGTTTAGATGTGTGTTACAAATTCTGATATACGTCAGCTTTGTTGTCATCTAAACTATATTAGCATCATACTTAACAGAGCAAGACAGAATGCATTCTAAGACCAGGAGGAAGTCTAGGACATCTGTTCTTACTAACATTATGCTTGAGATTTAGGAGCAAGGCTGAGAGAGATTCTTTTCGAGACACGCAAGGCCTGCTGAAGCTGTGGAAAGGGTAGGAAAGCTGAGCCACATTACTTGGAGGCAGTCCAAGCCTTCATCGTTGCCGTGGCCTGCCCAAATGAGGGGGCTGGTGAGACAGGGGAAGACTGAGAGAAATGCCTCCAAAGCACTTGAGGCTGCACTGATCTAGTGTACTGCAGTGCTCTCCAAAAGCTAGACACAAGGACCCTGGATGTAGAAGATTCTATGAAGATGCAATAATCCAAGAGTAAGACTAGAGAACAAATAGAAATTCCCAGAGAGTCAAAGAAGCTAGCAACATGAACTAGAAATTTGGTGGCTGGTTTCTGAAGCATGAAGAGATCTGTGGAGTCTTATGCATGATATGATCCAAGGTCTATTGGAAAGAAACCTCTGACCCTACCCTCAAAAATTTTAAAACCAGTGATGAAATGACAAGGTAAAGCTATAATAAAGTCCAGACACAGCTCAATATAGACTAAATTGACTCAATCCTGCATGCTGGTAACTTGACAGAAGGAGCATGCTCTTTTTAGGGAGTGGGTAAATATTATTTACTTCAAAATCTACTATTTGTTTATACAAAATATCTGACACAGAGTCAAAAATTACAAGTCCCATAAGGAAGACTCAAAGTCTGTTTGTTGGAATCAGTAGACAGATATTTTAACACAACCATGACAAAGATGTTAAAATCTAGTGGAAAAATTGGACAACATGAATAGATATGGGAATATCAGCAGAGAGATAAAAATTACTAAAGATAACCAATTATTTTGATGGAACTTAGAAGAAAATGTTAAAAATGAAAAAATTGCAGACATGAAAATTTTATTGGAATTATAGCAGACTGGACTCAGAAGAATAACAGCAAACTTGAAGACAAGCCAATAGCAATTACACAAAATAAAAAAACCAAAATAAGAAAGCAAAAAACTCCAAGAGAACATCTTAAGATCTGTGAGGCAATATCGACTGGTCTAGGATACAAGTAACTAGAGGCCTAAAAAAGGAAAAGAGATAATGGGGCAGTAACTATATCTGGAGAAATGATGACTGAGAAATTTCCAAAACACAGATCTAAGAAGCTCGATGAACCCCAACAACAAAACAAAGACTTCTTCAACCAGGCATATCAGAATCAAACTGTTGAGAAGTGAAGATGAGAAATCTTTTAACAGCCCCCCAAAAAGACACACAACATACAGAGTGTGTTAGTCAGGGTTCTCCTAAGAAATGCAACCTAAAATATATATGTATATATTATGTATTGTGGAATTTGTAGCAGAAATAGAAATAAAACTATATGATCACAGGAGCACAAAGGTAGTAGAGAGTAAATAGAATTATACTGCTGAATAGTTCCTACATTAATCATGAAGCAGTATATTATTAGAAAATAGACTGTGATAAATTAAAGATTCACTTTATAAGCTATAGAGCAGGGTGAGTTTATTTTTCAATAAAGAGCCAGATGGTATATATCCAAGGCTTTGCAGGCCTGAGTGTCTCTCTCACAAGTATTCGATTCTGCTGTTGTACTGCAATGTGGACACATATGTAGACATATGCTGGGCTGTGTTCCAATAAAATTTTATTTGAAAAAACAAGCTGTGGGCCATTTCTTGGCCTACAGACCACAGTTGCTATAGTTGAGTGACCAATGATGATAAAACAAAGAGGTATTACTAAAAATTCAATGAGCCATGCAAGGATTTGTGAACAAATGTCCATAGCAGCCTTATTCACAGTAAGTCCAAACTGGAGGAAACCTGAATGTCTGTTAACTGGAGGATGTGGCATATCTATGTAAGTAAATGGTATTCAGCAATAAAAAGGAATGAACTACTTATATATACTAGGCTCTGGATGAAACTCAAAGCTACTATGCTCAGTGAAAGAAGGCAGACACAGGAGACTACTGTACTGCATGATTCCACTTGCAATATGAAAAAATTTGAAATGTCTAGAAAAGGCAAAGCTATAGAGACAGAAACTACTGTAGTGGCTGCTGGGCTGGGAATGAGGATGAGATGGGAAGGGTGGTTAACAGCAAATGGGCATGAAAGGTCATCTTGGGATGATGAGACTCTTCTAAGACTGATTTATGGTAATTGTACACAGACAGAAAAAAAAGTAGGTTGAAATGGAGGAGGTCTGAGGGCAGGAAGGCAGCTAGGAGGAAATAATTATAAGATTGCAAAAGAGGGACAGATCCAGGGGCCTTTTCTAACTGCACACTGCACAGTCTTTTGCCTTTGGGATAATGTTTACCAACCATTTGCCATGTTTTAAACATACTCCTCAGGGTTATGACACTCCTCTCAGTTACAACAAATCACGAAGGCAGGGTTTCTAGGGGTGATGGGTGGATATATGTAGTTTGAAAGAGGGTTCAACTGTACACTTGGAATGGGTAGATTATATAATATGTGAAATATGCCACAATTAAGTAATATTTTAATAAGTCAATAAAGACTTCTGTTTCTACAGAATGTAACAAGTGGCAAAAACCACACTATTATTCTAACAATCAGGAAAAAAAACAGATAATATACATACGTGTAACTTCCTTGAGTAGAGAGCTCAAGTAGCAAGATATTCAAATGATCTGAAAAACAAATAATCCAATTAAAAAATAGGCAGATGAGTGGCACCTGGGTGGCTCAATCGGTTGAGCATCCCACTCTTGGTTTTGGCTCAGTTCATGGTCTCATGGGTCATGAGATCCACCCCACATCTGGATACGCACTCAGCAGGGAGTCCACTTGAGGATTCTCTCCCTCTGCCCCTCCCCCTACTCACGTGCACACACACTCTAAAATAAATTAATCTTTATAAAAAGGGGACAGATAACTTGAAGAGAAGACATACAGTTGGCCAACAGATACTTGAAAAGATGCTCAACATCACTAATCATCAGGGAAAGTCTATCAAAACCACAGTGAAATATCACCTTATACCTGTCGGAATGGCTAGAATCAAAAAGACAAAAAATAAGTGTTGGAGAGGATGTGGGAAAAAAGGAATCCTCATACTGTGGTGGGAATAAAAGCTTGCATAGCCACTGTGGAGGACAGTATGGAAGTTCTTCAAAACATTAAAAATAGAAATACCAGGGCACCTGGGTGGTTCAGTCTGTTAAGTGACTGCCTTCAGCTCAGGTCGTAATCCTGGAGTCCCCGGATCGAGTCCCGCATCGGGCTCCCTGCTCAGCGAGGAGCCTGCTTCTCCCTCTAATCCTCCCCCGTCTCATGTACTCTCTCTCTCTCTCTCTCTCAAAACAAATAAATAAATCTTTAAAAAAAAAATAGAAATACCAGGGTGCTTAGGTGGCTCATTTGGTTAAGCAGCCGACTCTTGATTTTGGCTCAGGTCATAATCTCAGGGTCCCAGGACTGAGCCCTGTGTCGGGCTCTGTGCTCAGCAGGGAGTCTGCTTGAGAATTTGCTCTCCCTCTCCTTCTGCCCCTCCCCCTGCTCTCTAAAATAAATAAATCTTTAAAAAATAGAAATACCATATGATCTAGTAACTGCACTACTGTGTATTTAGCCAAAGAAAACAAAATCACTAATTCAAAAAGATATATGCACCCCTATGATTATTGTAGTATTATTTACAGTAGCCAAGTTGTGGAAGCAACCTAAGTGTCCGTAAATAGACAAATGGATATGGAAGATGTGAAATCCCCAGAGAGTCAAAGAAGCTAGCATCATGAACTAGAAATTTGGTGGCTGGTTTCTGAAGCATGAAGGGATCTGTGGAGTCTTGCGCATGATCAGATCCAAGCTCTATTGGAGAGAAAGCTCTGACGTTACTCTCAAAATTTTAAAGCCAATGATGAACTGACAAGGTAAAGCTGTAACAAAGCCCAGACACAGCTCAATATAGACTAAATTGACTCAATCCTGCATTCTGGTAACTTGACAGAAGGAGCATGCTCTTTTTAGGAAGGGGGTAAATATTATTTACTTCAAAATCTATTATTTGTTTATACAAAATCCAGATAATTATGTGAAATCTCTTGAATTTTTTATATTCTTAAAAATCTGGAGCACATAAAACATGACTGTGAGATGCAAATTTGCAACCTCTGTGTAGGACTTCCCACAGTGCCTGGCACATTTTAAGGGTTCTCATTAAATATTGGTTAAATGGATTTTTGATAAAAGGATTTTCCATAAAGCATAAATACCAATACTTACTGATTTTGTAAGTTTCAAATTTATAAAAGTGGTTGGAGAAAGGATTTTAAAACTAACTTTCTTGTTTGGTATTTAACAATTTAAGATTAGAGATGCAAAGGAATCAAACATTATAAACATATTATGTAGGCTGAACGAACCCCCAGGCAGAATTGTTCAAGAAGTGGTAGTCTTTTTGGTGAGCATACACCACTTTTATTTTTTCAGTAAGCTCAACAATCTTGTTATACAGGCAGTAAACCATCTAATTTTCCTCTTGATTCCTCTTTGGATGCCACTTTTTTTTTTTTTTTCCTGACCGAGAAGACAGCTTTAAAAACATTTTACCCTTTGCTGCTTGTACTCCATATTGTATTCTCTTTTCTTGTTAGGAATGCCTTTACCCTGCTTTCTCCCCCACCTGCCTCTAGAAAGCTTTCTTAAACACGGATGGCATCTACATTTGTGGGCTAGAGAGGAGCTCACCACAAAGTCTGAGTTCTAGTTAACCAAGAGACACAGACATACCTGGAAGGAGGGCATGCAAGGCAGAGAAAGAAGCAGGTACAAAGCATAAAGGTAGCAAAATCAAGTTATGTTTGGGGATGACTGTGGTACAGGGTGGCTAAGGAACATGTGAGGAGGCAGGAGATGAAGCTGGAAAGTTTGTTTTCACTATATAATCTACACTTAGTATGGCCCCCAAGACTTCATCCCGGAGCATTTCCAGACTGAAAGGCCTCCTTCCCACAGAGACAAAGACACACCCAAAGCCCTTTGTGAGCTTTGGATGAAAGAGATTTAAGTTTAAATAGATGCTTGGCAACATATGAGCTACTTGACCTTAGGAAAGTTATTTAAAAAGCTTTGGGGCCCAGTTTCCTCATCTGTAAAATGGGAATCAAGTATGTTTATCTCAAAGAGGTATTGTGAGGACTTAATTACATGAAAGTGTTTTTAATATACTTAACACAGTACTCTGCATCTAAAAAGTTCTCAGTAAAAGGTAACTAGTAGTAGTTAACAGTTGTGTTCCAAAATACAAAATTACTTTCAGTTCTCTGAATGTACTACACTCATCCTCAACTGTGTATTTTTATAGATGTTGTGACCTCCACCTGGAATCTCTCTAAAGCCCTTCTCTGACTTTCCTCCCTCTACCTCTGATTGCTTTTTTATTTTAAATTTTAATTCCAGCAGAGTTAGCATACAGTGCTAGATTTACCTCGGATTTCTTTTGATGGTTCTCTGCTTCAGCACAGAGACTGTTTAATCCAGCATTCCCTTGGGGGATCCATAGCTAAGAATCAAAGGAGGGTGTGACCTTAGCTGGGAAAAAAGATTAAATTTTATTTTCACTAGTGTCTCACTAAAATTCAGCATTAAAATTTTTTTGAATAGATAATAGTGCCATAGTATTAGCGATATCTAACATTCAAATGATTAGAAATCACAAATATTTCGTATCGTATCACAGTTGTTGCAGATATCATGAACCAGCATTTACTCTCGTTACTACTTTGAAATTGTAGTTATTAGACCTAACAGTAGGTATTTTTATTTAATGTGGTAAATAGAAGGGCATATAGGTCTATGTCAGACTTTGAAATACTTTGAAAACTGTAATTCAATATAAATGGTTTTCTTTGAAGTCCTATATGTTTTAATTCATGCATTTAATAACATTTAATAACAGAAAAGGTTCAGAGATCATGAAAGGGTTCTATGGCACACACACACAAAAAGAAAGATTAAGAACCCCTGTCCTAGCACTTACTATAATATACTGTCCATTAATTTAGATAAATATACTGTTTTCAGTTAGAAATTAGTGTACAGTCTCAAATTTACATTCTGAGCAAAACTTCTCTTAGTCTCATTTAATGCCATCATCTTCCTCCATCAAAAAGGAAGAAAGCACACAATTACTTACTTTTAGTTGTAGACAGTGTTCAGTCAGCTCACTGAGCATGGGTTTTCTTTAAATTAGGGTCTTCTGGGACTCCTGGGTGGCTCAGTGTCCAACTCTGGGTTTCAGCTCAGGTCATAATCTCGGGGTCATGGGATCTAGCCTCCCCTCAGCTCTGCTCCGCAGGGCGTCTGCTTGGGATCCTCTCTCTCCCTCTGCCTCTGCCCCTTCTCCCACTCTCTCTCCCTCAAAATAAATAAATAAATTTAACAACAACAACAACAACAACAAAAACAGGATTTTCTTCTCTGGTTCAAGGGTCTTGTCTCCCTAAAACACTTTTATATCCTTTAACATAAACCCCAGAGGACTTCTAACTTCAGCCTAGGATGTATTTAGCTACAGGAATATTATTACTCCCACAGAAACAAGAAAAATCCAGATGATCTACAAAATGCTAACTGTTGCTTAACTTACCAGAAACTGGGGCCACAGACCAAACATCTAACTTAAAATCTAATGAAAGACTACTTCCAGGACAAAAGGGACACAAACACTGACTTTTGAGGGAACAATGAGTAATAAGAATTTAGTTACATTTTTTAAAAAAATGAATTGCTAAAGTCTGAGCGTGGGCTGAGTGTGTGAGAGTACAGAACTCTTAGGAGTGAAGACACAGGGAATATTTGTACTTACTGACCGCTCTTCTCCTTGGATCTCCACCAAGCACTCATGAGGAAGAGTGGTGTCAGTGCAAACGATTGGACTAAACCTCCTCAGTGGGGCAGGCCTGGAGGAGAGAGAAGCTCCTTGATGGGAAAGATGCAAAGTCTGCCCTGCATCCTCCCCCACTAAGAACGAAGGCCTTATGCCACTGGGAAAGGAACACGAACCCTGGCCTTTCTAGAGCACAAAGGAAGGCAGACTGTAGCTGGGGAAATGGAAGAGAAATAAAACTGTGTGCTCCTGGGGGTGGGGGTAGGGCAGGAAACTGACCTGGACCCAGACCATTAGGGACTTCCTAATGTTGCAGGGAGGGAGGCAGGATCACTGAGAAATCCACTACACAACCCCCCCCACCCCCCAACCAAACTAGGGACACAAATTGTGCCTAAGACTGAGGCTGAGTCAGAACACCAGAGAATCCCACTCCTTCTCCCCAGCAGGGTAGACAGCACCAACTGCAAAGCAACAGCACTCAACCATGAGAGAAGGAGCAAGGGCTTGGAGAAAGACTCATTGTAAGACATAGGGAAGGGACACTAAGAATGAAAGAGATACACGGAGAGACACCCTTTCTTGAAAGGATACCCACCCTAAATACCAGTAAGTCCAGAGAATTTTGAAGCTGATGGTGAACCCAAGGTCACCATCGCAACAACCAAAACCCAAACCCAGCTCAACTCCTGACTAAACTAAGTGAATCTCCCCTCCCCATCACGCGCACTAATGGCCTAGAAGAAAGGGTATAACTTTTCTGTGCATAAATACTATTTATTTCAGTGTATACTGTTCTCAACTTTATGTTTGGTAATAAATAAAAAAAATTATGAAACACACAAAATGAATAAGGAAAAATAATCCATGGTAAAGAGCAAGGCAAACAATAGAATCAGTCTTAGAGATGACCCAGATATTGGAATTATCAGACAGGGACAGTCACAGAGGTCAACTATGTCTCTGGTAGCTGTGATGGTTAATTTTAAGCGTCAACTTGACTGGGCTTAAAAATGCCCAAATGGCTGGTAAAATATTATTTGGGGGGAATATCTAGGAGGGTGTTTCCAGAAGAGATTAATGATTCCAAGTAGACTGAGTAAAGATCACCCTCATCCTCACCCCTCACCAGTGTAGATAGATATCATCCTATCCACGGAGGCCAGAGAGAATACAAAGGTGAAGGTAGGGTGAATTTGGTCTCACTACTTAAAATGAGACACCTATTTTTTCTTGCCCCCAGATGTGTTTCCAGTCCTCAAGACTTTGGACTCAAACATACACATATACACACATGAATATATATATATATTTCTCCCAAGACTCAATAAGAAAATAAACAATCCAATTAGGGAGTGGGCAAAAGTTTATTCATTTCACCAAAGATAGCAAATGAACATATAAAAAGATGCTTAACATCACTGGACATTGGGGAAATAAAAATTAAATGAGTTACAATTTATGATAAAAATTAAAGTTATAATGAGACACTATGACACATCCATTAGAAGGTCTTAAAAAAACCAAAAACTACAGAATTCGGCAAAGTCACAGGATATAAAAATTAGTGTACAGAAATCTATTGCATTTCTATACATCAATAATGAAGCAGCAGAAAAAGAAATAAAGGAATTGATCCCATTTAGAATTGCACCAAAACCAATAGGATACCTGGGAATAAACCTAACCAAAAGTTAAAAGATCTGTACTCTGAAAACTATAGAACACTTATGAAAGAAATTGAAGAGGACACAAAAAATGGAAAAGTATCCCATGCTCCTGGATTGGAAGAACAAGCATTGTTAAAATGTCTATACTACCCAAGGCAATCTACACATTTAATGCAATTCCAATCAAAACACCACCAGCGTTTTTCACAGTGCTAGAACAATCCTAAAATTTGTCTGGAACCACAAAGGACCCTGAATAGCCTAAGCAATCCTGAAAAGGAAACAAAACTGGAGGTATCATGATTCCTGATTTCAAGCTATATTACAAAGCTGTAATCAAGACAGGCTACTGGCACAAAAACAGACATATAGATCAATGGAACAGAATAGAAAACCCAGAAAAGGACCCTCAACTCTATAGTCAATCCTTGACAAAGCAGAAAAGAATATTCAATGGAAAAAAGACAGTCTCTTCAACAAATGGTATTGGGAAGACTGGACAGCAACATGCAGAAGAATGAAACTGGGCCACTTTCTTACACCACACACAAAAATAAATTTAAAATGAATGAAAGACCTACATGTGTGACAGGAAATCATCAAAATCCTACAGGAGAACACAGGCAGCAACCTCTTTGACATTGGCCACAGCAACTTCTTACTAGACACTGGAGGCAAGGGAAACAAAAGCAAAAATGAACTATTGCGACTTCATCAAGATAAAAAGCTTCTGCACAGCAAACTAAAAGACAGCCCACAGAATGGGAGGAGATGACATGAAAAAATGCTCAACATTATCAGGGAAATACAAATCAAAACCGCAATGAGATACCACTTCACACTGGTCAGAATGGCTAAAGTTAACAATACAAGAAACAACAAGTGTTGGCGAGGATGCAGAGAAAGGAATCCCTCTTGCCCTGTTGGTGGGAATGTAAACTGGTGCAGCCACTCTGGAAAAAGGTATGGATTGTTCCTCAAAAAGTTAAAAATAGAGCTACCCTACAATCCAGCAACTGCATTCCTAGGTATTTACCCAAAGGATACAAAAACATAGATTTGAAGGGGTACATGCACCCCGATGTTTATAGCAACATTATCAACAATAGCCAAACTATGGAGAGCCCAAATGTCCATCGACTGATGAAAGATAAAGAAGATGCAAAAATGGTGCAGACTCGGGGCGCCTGGGTGGCTCAGATGGTTAAGCGTCTGCCTTCGGCTCGGGTCATGATCCCGGGGTCCTGGGATCGAGCCCCACATCAGGCTCCCTGCTCGGTGGGGAGTCTGCTTCTCCCTCTCCCTCTACTGTTCCCCCTGCTTGTGCTCTCTCGCTCTGTCAAATAAATAAATAAAATCTTTAAAAAAAAAAAATGGTGCAGACTGTATGGAAAAGAGGTTGGCAGTTTATATGTTAATATAATGTTATAATGTTAATAATGTTAAAAGTAGACAGACTTATCATATTAATCAGCATGACCACCACCCAAGAGAAATGAAAACTTATGTTCACACAAAAACCCATTCATGAATGTTTACAGAGGTTTTATTCAAAACTGCCAAAACTTGCAAATAACCCAAATGTTCTTAAACTGTGTAAACAAACCAGGATACATCCATAAAATGAAAAACTACCCAGTGAAAAGGAACACACTACTGATAAACACACAACATGTACTGACCACATGGAACATGAGATGATGTCTTGGGTGATGGAACTATTCTACATCTAATTGTGGTAATGGTAACATTCTGTCAAAACTCAGAACTATAGGGGCGCCTGGGTGGCTCAGTCTTTAAGCATCTACCTTCGGCTCAGGTCATGATCCCAGGGTCTTGGGATTGAGCCCCACATTGGGCTCCCTGCTCTGCGGGAAGCCTGCTTCGCTTCTCCCTCTCCCACTCCTCCTGCTTGTGTTCCCTCTCTCACTGTGTCTCTGTCAAATAAATAAATAAAATCTTAAAAAAAAAAACCAACTCAGAACTATATACAAAAAATGCTGAATTTTACTATCTATAAATTATACCTCAATAAACTGACTTAAAAAAAAAGAACCTGGACAGAGTGTCATTTTTCACATTTGCGGCCAGACTGTTCTGTACACCTTGAAGAAAAGGAGCTCCCTGAAAGTACAGATCCCTTAAAGGGACATACATATTAGTTTGTACACACTTAAACACATGGCATCACTACTGGGTATTTACCCCAAAGACACAGATGTAGTGAAAAGAAGGGCCATATGCACCCCAATGTTCATAGCAGCAACGTCCGCAATAGCCAAACTGTGGAGAGAGCCGAGATGCCCTTCAGCAGATGAATGGATAAAGAAGATGTGGTCCATATATACAATGGAATATTGCTCAGCCGTCAGAAAGGATGAATACCCAACTTTTACATCAACATGGATGGGACTGGAGGAGATGATGCTAAGTGAAATAAGTCAGGCAGAGAAAGTCAATTACCATATGGTTTCACTTATTTGTGGAACATAAAGAACAGCATGGAGGACATTAGGAGAAGGAAGGGAAAAAGGAAGGGGGGGCAATCGGAGGGGGAGATGAACCATGGGAGACTATGGACTCTGAGAAACAAACAGGGTTTTAGAGGGGAGGGGGAGGGGGGACTGGTTAGCCCGGTGATGGGTGTTAAGGAGGGCACGTACTGCATGGAGCACTGGGTGTTATACGCAAACAATGGATCGTGGATCACCACATCAAAAACTAATGATGTATTGTATGGTGACTAACATAACATAACAAAATTAAAAAAACAAACAAACAAAAACACATGGCATCGTATATTATCTTAGATACCCATTTTCCAATAAAAACATAGAATTTTATTATAGATATGTAAAATAGTTCGGCCATACCTTTCCCACTTTCTTTACAATAATGCTATTATCTTGGTACAATACAGAATATAATACCTATTTAAGATAAATTCAAAAAATGTTGGCATTTCTTGAAAATATTTTCTCATCCAGTTACATGCTAAATAATTGGAAATGCTGATTCCCCCCACCCCAAAGCCCTTCAATTATAATGCTGCGGTTGTAAGCCTATTGCATCTTGATGATCTGTTAACAAAAAGGTATATCCTAAACACAATCTAAGTTCAAAATATGAACTTAGTTGATGATTTTAACCCCATCGGTAGCCACACTTTACTGAGGGTTCTATCAGTACTCTATCAGTTTTAGAAATGAAGGAGTGTGAAAAGTCTGAACATCTCAAAGCATGCAAAGAGACATGTACCTTTTAACAGATTCTGACAACTTCTCTGAACCCCACATAGTTAACATTGAGTGTGGCAGGACAGGACATGGCAAGCCAGAACAGACTGCTAGACTCTGTGTAGGTGGGGGATAATTTGACAAGTTAAAAATAATTTAAAATCTGGAGTCAGAAAGGCAGAGCGTGTAGGTGGCAAACATGGAGATAAAGTCGGGGTCAGAGTCCAGGGACTCAAAGGAGAGCTGTAGAATATCAAAGTTAGAGGCTTCCCCTTGGAACTGCTCCCTCCTACATAGCTTGACTCTAAATAAAGCTACCATTTATCCTAAGAAGACAATACCCGAGGGCCTTTACCTGCTCTAAAACCTGTGCCTTCATGACAAACTTCTGTGCAGGTATTATTATTCTCATTTTACTAGAGAAGAGACGGAGCTAGTCACAGGGCCAGGAAGTGAAAGTATCTCTTCTGATTCCAAGGTCTCTCTTTGTTCTGTACTGTCCAGCATCTTAGAAAAACCACCTAATGCTTGGTCTTATTTGGCCCTCCTGCACATTTTCCAGATTTCCAAAGACTCATTCCCCATCTTCAAAAAACCATGCCATTCTTCCCAGTGGCCCTACCTCCTTCGTTATGATTTGTGGCCTGCTGTAGACCTCAGAATTGGCCCCCTCTCATTAAGACCCTGACCGTTTCCTTCACTTTGGTTCTTTTGAAACAAACACCTGTTCTCCCCAGTAAGGGGTTCATTCCTCTTTACAAGATCATCTCCTGATACACAGGGCATCTTCAGCTTTACAACATTCCTTTCTCACCTGGAGTCTGTGTCAGGGTTTGCTTTATAGTGAAAGTCCCACAGCTCCACAATTACCCTTCATTTGAGGATGAGGAAAATTCCCCCCCTAAAAATAATTCAATTGATGATAATCAAGATTTAAAATATAGACTCTCATATCAGTTCTGATTTGTTTTCAATATTATCTATGGACTCTCAATCCAAAGAGAGTTGTTTTGTTCTTTTTTCCAGATATGGTAACATGGTATAACTGAAATTCACTGGACTGGTGAGTGAGAGAGCTGTCCTAAATTCATTGTTTAATCAGCTATGTAGTCTTTATAAAATCATAAAACTAATTTGACCTTGAGTTTCTTGATCTTAAAAATCAGTCACGTGACATGATGAGCACCGGGTGTTATATGTAACTAATGGATCATTGAACACTACATCAGAAACTAATGATGTACTATATGTTGGCTAATTGAAATTAAATAAAAAAAAATCAGGCATATTTTTGACAAATAATTTCTAAAGAGGTCCTAGAGATCCAACTCTCACTCTAGATTGCTACTGTATGCATGTTATAAACTCACAGTAATTGGAATTTCAGCTCATTACGGAGAGCTTTCTTAGCGTATTCGTGTTTTTCTTATATTTATAGTCTTTAGGTGAGCTGAATTTTTTTTTTTTTTGTCAGGATGGACAAAATTACCAAAGGAAAAACAAGCACCATTCCTCATTCATAATATACATACTTATATATAAAACACACCTAAAACACATCCCTACACATATCACACACCCATCCCATAGCGTAAACCCTGAGAGGGTTTTTTTTTTTTTTTTTTTTTTGTTAATACAAGTGCCTGATTTAAGCTTTGATTGCTGAGACACCCACTTCAAAGATGGCTATCTCTAATAAACACATTACCAGCCACTCAACTAGATAAAGAATCAGGCCACCTGCCCCCACCAAGGCTTCTTTGTTTGAGATCTCTGTTGATTTCAATAACTGGTCGTTTGGGCCACTTGTTTTTTCTCTTCCCACACTGTAAATTCCCATTCCTATGTTTTAAATTCACCATTAAAGAATGAGTCTGTGAAACCCTAGGCCCCTACCCTCATCCCCAATAAAAGCAGAACCTCAGGTCCCATCTCTCCCCACTTCCCATGACCTGTGTGGCCCCAGGTGTTCAGTATAATGTCCAGATTCTATAAATAATAAACCTTTACTTTTCAAGGTTTCTTGATGGTTATTGCTAAAGGGGGTCTTGCAATCATAATAAGAACGGCGAGGGCCTGTCTAACCCAGCATTGGTTATTGATAGGCTGATACTGGCAGAAAACAATCGGGATTAACCAGGGGGAATGCCCTATTCCTAAAACTCACTTGACTAGGCACCTATCCCAGGTGGGTACCACCATCTGGAAAAAGAGCCCCACTCGCTGGGGGTCTGTCATGCTGCAATGTGATTTGCATACTGCCTCAGTAGTGTGTTGCTGGTTGTATCCAACCCAAAGGTCACAGCTGCCATAATAATTCAATATCTGCCCAGAGCAGGCTGATCAAGGCCACACAGTCAATGAGACAATAAAGGCCTTAGTTGATTATTAATGTGCACGAGGGTCCTTCATGCCTCAAGGCCAGGGATAGATAAGGAGAGTGTTTGGATTATAAGGCTATCGTCACTGCCCACAGGGAGGTTCTGGGCTAAAGGCACAAGGAAAACATTCCTGTAGGCGAGGAGGACAGGAGACCTCCACTTGTGGCCACTGAGTCAGTGGGTCATGCTTGGAATATGTGTCCTAATGCAGAAGAGTGAAAGAGCCTTGCAACCAGAAACCAATGGTGGCACCCGAGGGAAAATACAACAGACGCTTATGGTCTCTCTGTCAGCACCTCACTCACTACTGTTGCTCTTCATCCCCTGACCCCGTGGGATATCATGGGATCAATCCCCACTGCGATGTTGCTAACAAATTAGTGGACATATATAAATGTCCAGCGCCTCCCAAGAACCCTGAGGAAGCATGCCAACTTTCTGATAAAAGCAAAACCCCATGAATGCTTCCTGGACATTACTCAGTGCCATATACCAACATGTCAAGACTAATATTACACTCTAGAGGTCTGGGGCTCTCCAAAACACTGCGCATATCAGGCTAGTGGAGGCAGACCCAATCCCAGAGAGATCTCTTGGGACACTCTGGAAAGGAAAGCAGCCACCTATTAAGGAAGGCTCGCAGTGACATTATCCAAAAATTTCTGATAACACGTAAGATTAAAATAACCAGATAAAAACAAGAAGTAGAAACTGAGATAAAAAACTATACCTTAACTGAAATTTAAACCTTTCTTAAAGATTTTATGCAGCAGGCAGGAGAGAGGGGAGCTAATTGACTATTATGGATTTTCTTGTTTGGAACAGGGTCTAAATTTTCACTCATACTGGATGAAATGTATTAGCTGGGCAGTATCTCTAAAGACCCTGCCATCTATAACTTTCTTAAAGATCCATCTGGGCTTTATGCCCCTTTCCTCCAAGATACCACAGATTCCGAGCCTCTTTGGCTTTTCCCTGAATGGACCAGAACTGAACAGCACACCCCATGAGGCATTCCTGTCACCAAGGGAAAAGCTGACAGGGTTATTGAGGTCCCTGCTGAAGGAAAGAAGAAAAGGGAAGGCAAAGTCCCCTTAGAGACCCTGATGCTCAAACCAGAGTCCTCCTACTCCTCACTTGGATATTTATTACCTGTCTCCATACCCATGCTTCCATCACAGTGATCACAGCTAGGGCTCTCAGTGAATAGAAAACATTAATGTGAAGCCCACCTCCTCCTGCACAAAACTGGCATGTTCCAATGGGTTTTATCATTTCCCCAAATAGAGACCCAAATGACCCCTCTTTGTTTCCAACTCTGAAGATGCTCCACTTGACCTTGAGTCCAGAGAATTGTTCTTTACATGGCATTCCCCTAATTATAGGATGGCACTAGTCCATTTTAATTGGGGCTACCAAAAGGATCCAAAAGGCACTAAACCTTCTAGGATAAAATTTACTTTTTCTCTGTCTCTTGAAAATGTAAATCTCACCATGACTTTGAAATGTAAACACCCCAGGAGATAACTTAAAGCTCTGCCCACAATCACTGGAGAATGAAGGGAAAAAGAAAAACAGAAACCCAAAACCCAAAACCAAAAGAGGTCTTTTAAAATATAAGCTGCTAAAAAAGCTCTTTTGCCCAAAATCTAGTCCACAGCTTCCTTAAGATTACTTGTCAAGAACAAATATAATTTTAAAAGTCTCCAAAATTAGTAAAAAGCTTTAGCCACTGGAGTGGATAATCTTTACTTTTTCCTCTGCCAGAGACCATTTGGATTCAACTGTTATTTATAAACTACTGAGTTTTATATTGTACCCAATTCATGGCTAAAATTTTGGAATGAAAGATGTAAGATTTCTGTTTGAGTCTGTGTGTGTCTATACATGTATGTTGCAGATGTGTGCTATTTTTCTACCTTTGAATGGAACTGCCAAATTTATTTGTAAAACAGCTCTATTTAATTAGCTTAAAAATAAGCACATACGAATTAGGTGTTCCTAAAAATGTGAAATACAGTAACTAACCCAAATAATTGTCAAGTTCACATGATCTGGGATAATCTTTAGTAAATAAAAACTAGTTAGTTTCATTTGTTTAAAGTAGGTATGTATTTAGAGTTGTCAGCATTAAATATAATGCAGATAAACATCTTTTATTCCACCCGAGTTTATTAGTCACTTAATTTTATGCTTTCTCTATTACAAAATTTGTTGGCAATAAATTTGTTGGGATAACAGGTGATTTTGTCAACTGTCTAATGAAATTTTCATGGGTAGTCTAAATATAATTGCTGGGATCAAATGATTTAGACAGGTCTAAGTGGGATAACAGTTTTTAGGTGATCTTTTCAGGAACAATTACGGCATGTCTACTTAAAAATAGTTTCCCAAACCTTTGATCAATTCTACTTTTAGAATTTCGCTGAGTTAAATGATGGGAACTCACTGTCTAGATCATTGCCAAATAAGTTAAAATACTAAAACATTAATTGCTAAGCAGGTTTGTCTACCTACTTTTGACCTCTTAGTACAGAGGGACTAATGATATTTGGGTGTATTGGTAAACACGTCTTTTTTTTTTTTTAAGAGTTTATCTTTTTTTTTTTTTAAAGATTTTATTTATTTATTTGAGAGAGAGAGAATGAGAGATAGAGAGCACGAGAGGGAAGAGGGTCAGAGGGAGAAGCAGACTCCCCGCCGAGCAGGGAGCCTGATGTGGGACTCGATCCCAGGACTCCAGGATCATGACCTGGGCCGAAAGCTTAACCAACTGAGCCACCCAGGCTCCCTAGTAAACACGTCTTATGCCCTATTGAAAAATTGTGCTCTGAAGAAAGACATGTCTCTAGAAATTTTGAAACTTATTCATAATTTTATCACTCTAAAGAAAGTTGGTGTAACAGCTCACAATTGCTTACTTCTTAGTTTTTACTTGAAATTAAAGTTTTTAAGCGTTAAGCATTCTAATTGACATATGTGATTAAAACTTTTAGAAATAATAAGGGAAACTCTGTATGCAAGGGAAATAGGATGTGCTTTTGAGTACAAAATGTTCATGAACTATGGAGATACATTTTTGTGAAGGGAAATAAAAAGTAATTTTATCTTAAAGTAAAGCTGGTGATGTCAGAATGGGAAGGAAAATAAAGAACAAAGTGGTATAGCAAGTTGGGAAGAGAGAGAGAGAGAATTTTACCATGTGTGGTCAAGTTAGCTAAAATTGAATTGTTATTACAAGGATTTTTTTAAGCTTTAATATCAGTAGCATGCTTATGTAATTTTCTTGCATCTGCTAAAAGGACAAAGTTTTCTTGGAGTATTGGTTTGCTTCTGATAAGAGATAGTGGAAGATTTTTACCTTTTAAGCAATCTGACTAGAAAGCCAAGATTTTGTGTTTTATAAAACAATTTCCCATGTTTCATGTTGTCTTAATCAGGTCTTTGATTACTTAAGAAAACTGTCTTCTCAATATTAAGAGCTAGGTTTGCATAAAACTATGTAACCCTCTGCATTTGCCTTTAAAATCTTTTGTCACTTTGGTTAAATAATGAAGTATTGTTTCATAATGTTCTGTGATCCTATTTAGTTAAGTGTCCAAAACCTTTTGGTATTTTTGACAGACTTTCTCAAATCAAATTCTAAATGAAGTCTTTTTTTTTTTTTAAAGATTTTATTTATTTATTTGAGAGAGAGAATGAGATAGAGAGAGCACGAGAGGGAAGAGGGTCAGAGGGAGAAGCAGACTCCCTGCTGAGCAGGGAGCCCGACGCGGGACTCGATCCCGGGACTCCAGGGTCATGACCTGAGCCGAAGGCAGTCGCTTAACCAACTGAGCCACCCAGGCACCCCTAAATGAAGTCTTTTTGAATTGGAAGTTTGAGAGTTTTCAGAGAGTCACTGGAACATATTAAAATTTTTGTTTTCTCTCTTTATAAAAAGAGACATTAAACTAGACTTATTTGATGTCTTAAATTACATGAGAAGTATAGTCAAATAAGAAATAATGCTATACCTTCTTTATAGATACCCTCGTATGGATATATATTATTAATATAAGTGTTCTAGAAGTTATATGAAATTCTACAAGTTATATGAAATTCCTAAAAATCTGATTTATAATGTTATCAGACATAATTCCAGTTATCTTAAATTGTATGTCACACAAATAACCAAATTTCTTTGTTAATTGCATTAAAATAAACTCTCATCAGATCCTTAACCATTAACATTTTTAAGTCTTTTGTCATTTATAAACAATTATTGTTTTACTCTGATGCTTTTCCAAAAGTACTTTATCTTCATGGAGATTCATGGAAGGGTCTCTGACAAGTACAGGCTTCTGATCATTTTTAGGTCATACCACTGAATTGGGTAAAAACTCAGAACACTAAGGAAAAAGTGGATTCATAAAACTGCTTAAAAAAGATCAGTAATTGATTACCTATGACTGAGTGAACAGATGAGGATGATTATAATTTTTTATGACCTCTTTTTGAAACATTGCTGGTTCTTTAATCTTTTGTTTTCCAGATTTAAGGAAATATTCTTGTAAGCTAACTATGACTTTCAGCAATTTGGTAAAGTATACCTTAATGAACAAACATGAAACAATTATTTTTTCTCCTTACTTATTAAATACCTGATGCAAACACTTGCACCATATAGACTTAACTTGGGTTAGGTCACCACCACTGACCCGAAACACAACCTTTAACTGAACTGATCTATTCTCAAGACTAAGAGACTGATTGAATGAGATATGGAGCTACCACCTCAGGATAGATTCAAACCTACTTACACCAGATAGCCCAAAATGTTAAAATATTTCACAATATTCTCCAAATCTTTGGACAGATTCCTAGGGGCCCTGAGATTATTGACTTAATTTCATTGTGGGACCCTTCAAACTTTGGACAAGCCACTTGATGTTATACCCACAGATGCAGAGAGCTTAACAGAGATATCAGGATAAGAGACAATAAAAGAGAACCTTGATAAAACCACTGTCATCTCAGGGTGATTGCATGAATGCCCAAGATTACACTTTCTGTGGAGTAACATCAGAATCTGCACACCCCAGGAGAAATAGACTTTACTAAAATGCCCAGCCAAGTCACTAAACAAATGAACAAGCAAACAGAACACCATCAAGATTTATAGGGGGAGATCAGTACATAAAGCTACTGCAATATATTATCTGAAATGTCCAGTTTTCAACAACAACAAAAAATATGATCCACGCAAAGAAACAGGAAAGTAAGATTAGGAAAAAAACAAACCCAAAAATACCAAGAGAAACTGCCTCAAAGTATGTCAAGGTGTCAGATCTAGTAGACAAAAACATTAAAACAACAGTTATATAAATATGTTCAAGGAATAAGGGAAACTTTGTTTCAAGAGATAAAGGTATTCTGACAAAATCTCATCAAAGATCATCAATTCAGAGAAATTATTAAAAAAAAAACAAGTACAAGACAATTCTAGAGTTGAAAAGGACAATAACTGAAAGGTTTACTAGTGGTGCTCAATAGATCTGAGTGGGCATATCAGCTTATTTGAAGATAAGCTGATAGGGATTATACATTCTGAAGAATAGAGAGAAAAAAAATAGATCCTTAGGGATATGTGGTACAACTTAAGTACAACAACATATACATAATGGGAGAACCACAGGAGAGGAGAGGGAGAAAAAAGTAGAAAAAATATTTGAAGAAATAATGGTCAGAAGTTTCTCAAATTTGATTTAAAACACAAATCTAGGGACGCCTGGGTGGCTCAGTCAGTTAAGTGTCTGCCTTCAGCTCAGGTCATGATCCCAGGGTCCTGGGATCGAGTCCCACATTGGGCACCTTGTTCAGTGGGGAGCCTGCTTCTCCCTCTCTCTCTGCCGCTCCCCCTGCTTGTTCTCCCTAATAAATAAATAAAATCTTAAACAAAACAAAACACAAACCTACACATCCAGGAAGCTCAACCAACTCCCAATAGGATAGTATAAAAAGGTCCACATCCAGACACAATAGTAAAAAAACGTTGAAAGACAAAGACAAACTAAAAATCTAGAAAGCAGAAAGAGAAAATGACCAGTCATATGCAAGGTAATTACATAAGATTAACAGTTGCTTTCTCATTAGAAACAATGGAGCAAGAAGGCAACAGTATGACATCTTTAAAGTACTGAGAGGGGAAAAAGAAGGCAACAGTATGACATCTTTAAAGTACTGAGAGGGGAAAAATAAAAATATGACAACTTTAAAGTACTGAGAGGGGAAAAATAAAAATAAAAAAAAAAGTACTTTAAAGTACTGAGAGGGGAAAAATAATAAAGTACTGAGAGGGAAAAAAAAAACTCATCAGCCAAAATCTTTTATCCAGCAAAACCATCTTTCAACATTGAAGGTTAAGAAATAAAAGACATTCCCAGAGAAATAAAAATGGAGAGAATCCATTACTAACAGACCTGCTTTACAAGAAATAGTAAGGGGGAATTCTTCAGGCTGAAAATAAGTGACTCAGAGTAATTTGAATTGTGTGTGTGCATGTGTGTGTGTGCACACACACACACAGTGACTATAGAACATAATTACCACAAATCATCAGAATCTATTGCATAAGGTAATTGCCAGAACAACCATTAAAATTTTTTAAATAGCTAAAATATCACTAAAGACATTAAGAGTTGCACTAGAAAACATTCATTTAATACAAAAGAAAGCAATAAAGAAGGAACAAAGGAACAACAACAACAACAACAACAACAAAATGGGACAGGGGAGGATGGCAGAGTAGGAAGATCCTAAGCTGAACTCAGCCCATGGATACACCTAGGTAACAACCACATCAGTATAAATAACCCATAAAATGACTTGAAGACTGGCAGAACAGACTCTTCACAGCTATTTGTAGAAAGAAGACCACATGGAAAAACTGTAGGAAGGGCAGAGACCCAGTTGGGAATTAACTAACCTGTAAAACTAACCACAAAAAAGAGAGGCATTGAAAGTATGGGGAAGGGAAAGGAGCAGACCCCACACCAGGTACCTCAGGCATAGCAGACCTACATTAGGAAGACAAATCCCCACAATATTCAGCTTTGAAAAATAGAAGGCTTAACTTTGTAAGTTTTTATAATCAGTGGGGCTTAACACTAGGAACTTTAAAAATCAGTGGGCTTTGCTCTGAGAGAGCTGGAAGGAGATAGGAAACTGAGGCCCTGCCCATAAAAAGACAGTATAATAAACAGCCACACTGAGATACAGCACAGAAACAACAGTTTGGAAAATGCCTGGGGGTATACAGAAAGGAGATTTATTTACTAATGTCAGAGTGTGTGCAGAAGGGGCAGGAATCTTTAGGAGATTTCTCCAAAAACAAAAGAGCTGGTTGGCATGATTTCTCTTTGCTGTCCACCAGCCTAGATAGATGGATATTTAAGGGAACCAGTGCAAACACTCTCCACCTAGCTTGCTAACGGTGTATCCCACCCTCATGTTCTCTTGTGGATCTACCCCATCCAACCTGCCCCACTGGGTGGAAGCTCCTCAAAAGCAGTTCCAGGTCTCTTCCCACAAGTAGAGCAGTGTATACCCTGTTAAGGTAGCCCAACCCCACAATCTGCTGTGAATTCACCCCATCCAACCCATGTCAGTTGGTAGGCATCCATCCTAAGTGATGCCACAAGCACAGCATTGTGCAAGCACACCTAACAGTGGCCAGCACCACCCCAAAGTGAGTTGTGCCCTAGGGGGGTGGGGAGGGAAATAAATACATACACAAGTTCAACTGCAGCTATAGCAGTGGGCTGAGGTAAGATATCTGTTCTGACTACAAACCCCACCTATCAACAAACACTTCAAAAGGGGCAGCATAGAGAGAGCCTGATAGTCACTGCAACCTCAACAGACAGACTGCAGCAAGACATCTGGTCTGACTACAGCCCCTGCCCACTAAGAAAATCCTCTCAGGGGATAATTCAGGGAGAACACCCTGCAGTTTTGTGCAACTCCACTTCTGGTAAACATTTGGTTCAACCAAACTCAACCCCAAGACAGTCCCATACTGGCCCCTTAATAGCACAGGGACCAAACCTTGCCCACAGTAAGCAAAGAAAGCCAGTGCAGATGACAGGATTGAAGGAAAAAGTGGCTCAGCCACAATAGTAGAGCACACATAAGACACATGGGAGATACCGCCAAAGCAACAGATTCTGGTAAACAGGGCACACCGCACTACTGGGCATCGGAGGATCTCTGCTATCATAAGGCCACTATTTTAAGAGCAGGAGATATAGCTGACTTTCCTAACACATAGGAATAGACACAGAGTTAGGCTAAATGAGGGGACAGAGGAATATGTCCCAAATGAAAGAACAGGACAACATCACAACAGGAGAGCTAAACAAAATGGAGATGAGTAATATGCCTGATAGAGACGTTAAAGTAATGGTCATAAAGATACTGGGCTTGAGAAAAGAGTACAATCTCAGTGAGATCTTCAACAAAGAGAGAGAAAATATAAAAAAAACCCATTATAGATGATGAACTCAATAACTGAAATTAAAAATACAATAGAGGTAGTAAATAGTACATTAGAGGAAGCAGAAAAATGTATCCACAAGCTGGAAGACAGAGTAATGGAAAGCAACTAAGCTGAATAAGAAAAAGGAATAGTAAAATATGAGAGTAAGTTAAGAGAACTCAGTGACACCATTGAGCATAATAACATTTGCATTATTGGGATCCCAAAAGGAGAAGAGAAAGAAAAGGGGACAGAAAATGTATCTGAAGAAATAATAGCTGAAAACTCCCCAAATCTAGGGAAGGAAACAGATATTCAGATCTAGAAGCCACGGAGAGCCCCCAACAAAATCAACCACAGGAGGTCCACACCAAGACATATAATAATTAAATTGGCAAAAGGGAGAGATAAAGAGAATTTTAAAAGCAACAAGGGGGGAAAAAAACAGTTACATACAAGGGAAACCCTAAAAGCTTTTAGTGGATTTTCAGCAGAAACTTTGCAGGGCAGAAGAGAGTGGCATGGTATCTTCAAAGTGATGAAAGAAAAAAACCTGCAACCAAGAATACTCTATCCAGCAAGGCTATCATTCAGAAAAGAGAGAGAGAGAGAGAGAGAGAGAGATAAAGAGGTTCCCAAACAAAAGTTAAAGGAATTCATCACCACTAAACCAGCCTTACAAGAAATGTTAAATGGGATTCTCTGAAAAGGAAAGACCATAAGCATGAGTTAAGAAAAATAAAAAGGAAAAAATTTCAGAGGCACATATATACATAATAAAATTAGTAGGTTAATCACTTATAAAACCAGTATGGAAGTTAAGGCACAAAAGTAGTAAAATCAAGTATATCTAAAAAAATCAGTCATGGGATTCACAAAATAAAAGGATGTGAAGTATGACACCATATGCCTAAAACAAGGGGGAGGGGTAGTAAAAATTTAGTGCTTTTAGAATAGATTCAAACTTAAGTGACCATCATCCTTGTATAGATTGCTATATGCATTAGATATTATATATAAACCTAACGGTAACTGCAAATTAAAACCTGTAATAGATATACAAAAAATATAGAGAAAGTAATCAAAGCATATCATTAAAGAAAGCCATCAAACCACAAGAAAGCAGGAGAAGAAAGAACAGTGAAGAGTTACAATACAACCATAAAATGAGTAACAAAATGGCAATAAGTACATGCCTATTAATTACTTTGAATATAAATGAACTAAATGCTTCAATCAAAAGATACAGTATGACTGAATGGTTAAAAAAGTAAGACCCAAGGCTGCTCAGTGGCTCAGATGGTTAAGCGTCTGCCTTTAGCTCGGGTCATGATCCCAGCGTCCTGGGATCAAGCACCACATTGGACTCCTGGCTCAGTGGGGAATCGGCTTCTCCTCTGCCTCTGCCTCCCCCTTCTTATGTGCTTGCACCCTCCCCCTGTAGCTCTGTGTCTCAAATGAATAAATAAAATCTCAAAAAAAAAAGTAAGACCTATCGATAAACTGCTTATAAGAGACACATTTCAGACCTAAAAATACAAGCAAATTGAAAGTAAAGGGCTGGAAATGCATTTATCGTGTAAGGTAAGTGAAAGGAAAGCTGGGATAATAATACTTATACAAAATAGACTCTAACCGCCCCCCCCAAACTAAGCCACAAAGAAATAGAAATTGAACAGATCAATTATCAGCAATGAAATTAAATTAGTAGTAAAAAAAACTCCCAACAAACAAAAGTCCAGGACTAGAAGGCTTCACAGGTGAATTCTACCAAACATTTAAAGTTAATGTCTGTTCTTCTCAAACTGTTTCAAAAAATAGAAGAGGAAGGAAAGCTTCCAAATTCATTTTACAAAACCAGGATTACCCTTATGCCAAAACCAGATAAAGACACTATAAAAAAGGGAACTACATGCAGATATCTCTGATGAACATAGATGCAAAAATCTTCAACAAAATATTAGGAAACAGAATCCAACAATACATTGAAGTCATTCACCATGATCAAGTAAGATGTATTCCTGGGATGCAGGGGTGGTTCAGTACTCACAGATTAATCAACATGATGCACCAATCAACAAGAGAAAGGATAAAAATCACATGATTGAGTTCTGATTCAAGATGGCAATGCAGGAAGACCCTGAACTCACTTCCTTCACAGAACACACCAAATTACACCTGTAAATAGAAAAATTCCTCCTGAAGAACAAATGAGGGCTGACCAAACAGCTACTGAACAACCAAAGATAGAATGGCAAGAGAGATGGAGACACGGTAACAAAGGAAATCCCTACCCCCAACACTGAGAATGGCAGTGGGGAGGAGCTAGAGAAAAGCTGGGGAACAACATGGTTTACTTTCCCGCCCCACCTTGAAACCCTGGACCAGACCATTTTTTTTTGATCCATTCACCTATGATTAGACGCTTGGGTTGCTTCCGTATCTTGACTATTGTAATTAATGCTGTGATAAATATATGGGTGCACATTTCTTTGAATTAGTGTTTTCATTTTCTTTGGGTAAATACCAAATAGTGGAATTATTGGGTCATATAGTATTTCTGTTTTTAATTTTTTGAGGCACCTCCATACTATTTTCCACAGTGGTTGCACCAGTTTGCATTCCTGCCAGCAGTGCATGAGAGTTCCTTTTTCTTCACATCCTCACCAACACTTGTTTCTTGTCTTCTTCAATTTAGCCATTCTGACAGGTGTGAGGTGATATGCCATTTTGGTTTTGATTTGCCTTTCCCTGATGATTAATGATTTTGAACATATTTTCATGTTTCTATTGGCCATTTTTATGTCTTTGGAAAAATGTCTGTTTATGTCTTCTATTTTTTAAATGGATTTTTTTTTTCGAGTTGTATGAGTTTTTTTATGTTCTGTTAATCACCATACATTACATCATTAGTTTTTGATGTAGTGTTCCATGATTCATTGTTTGCATATAACACCCAGTGCTCCATTCAGTACGTGCCCTCTTTAATACCCATCACCAGGCTAACCCATCCCCCCACCCCTCCCCTCTAGAACTACCTCAGTTTGTTTTTCAGAGTCCAGGGTCTCTCATGGTTCATCTCCCCCTCCGATTTCCCCCCTTCATTTTCCCTATTTTTTTTTTAACATATAATGTATTATTTGTTTCAGAGGTACAGGTCTGTGATTCAGCAGTCTTACACAATTCACAGCACTTACCATAGCACATACCCTCCTCAATGTCTATCACCCAGCTACCCCATCCCTCCCACCCCCCACCGCTCTGTATGAGTTCTTTATATATCTTGGATTTTAATCCCTTATCAGATATATCATTTGCAAATATCTTCTCCCATTCAGTAGACCTTGTTTTGTTGATTGTTTCCTTTGCTGTGCAAAATCTTTTTATTTTGAGAGTCCTGACAGTTTATTTTTTGTTTCCCTTGCCTTAGGAAACATCTAGAAAAAAATGTTATGACCAATGTCAGAGAAATTACTCAAATTACTAATTACTAGGTGTAAATAAGATTGTTTTCTTAATTTTGCTTTCTGCTACTTCATTATTGGTGTATAGAAATGCAACAAATTTCTGTATATTAATTTTGTATCCTGATACTTTACTAAATTCATTTGTCAGTTCTAGCAGGTTTTGGTGGATTCTTAGGGTTTTCTATGTATACTATCATGTCATTTGCAAAGAGTGAATGTTTTACTTCTTCCTTACCAATTTGGATGTATTTATTTTTCTTGTCTGATTGCTGTGGCTAGGCCTTACAGTACTATGTTGAATAACAGTGGTGAGAGTGGACATCCTTGTCTTGTTTCTGATCTTAGTTGCGCTCAGTTTTTCACCATTGTGTATGTTAGCTGTGGGCTTTTTTTATGTGGCCTTTATTATGTTGAGGTATGGTCCCTCTAAAGCTACTTTACTGAGAGTTTTAATCATGAATGGATGTTGTACTTTGTCTAAAGCTTTTTCTGCATATATTGAGATGATTTTTTTTAAATTTGAGTATAGTTGACACACAATGTTACATTAGTTTCGGGTGTACAATTTAATTATTTGACAAGTTTATACATTATGCTATGTTCACCACAGGTATAGCTATCATCTGTCCCATTATATCACTATTACAATGTGATTGATTGTATTCCTTATGCTCTCCTTTTTATTGCTGTGACTTATTCATTCCATAACTAGGGACCTGTATCTCCCTCTCTCCTTTACCCATTTTGCCCAACTCCCACTCCCATCCCCCTCTGGCAACCACCAATTCTCTGTATTTATAGTTCTGATTTTTTTTTTTTTAGATTCCATCTAGTAGTGGAATCATATGGTATTTGTCTTTCTCAGTCTGACTTATTTCACTTACCACAATACCCTCTAGTTTCATCATGTTATCTCAAATGGCTCAATCTCCTCCTTTTTTATGGCTATGCAATATTCTATTGTGTATATATACACAATATTCCTTATCCATTTGTCTATTAATGGACACTTACATTACATCCATTTCTTAGGTATTCTAAATAATGCTGCAATAAACATAGGGGTTAATATATCTTTTTGAGTGTTTTCATTTTCCCTGAGTAAATACACACTAGTGGAATTATTGGATCATATGGTATTTATTTTTATGAGGAACCTCCCTACTGTTTTCCATAGTGGATATACCAATTTGCTTTCCCACCAATAGTGTTCAGTATTCCTTTTTCTCCACATCCTTGTCAACACTTGTTTCTTATCTTCTTGATTTTAGCCATTCTAACATGTATGAGGTGATATCTCATTGTGGTTTTGATTTGCCTTTCCCTGATGATTAGTGATTTTGAGCATCTTTTCATGTGTCAGTTGGCAATCCGTATGTCCTCTTTGGAAAACGGAAAGGAAAATGGCTAGGAAAATGGCTATTAATCCTTGCCTATTTTTTAATTGGTATGTTTGAGACATTTTGGTGTTGAGTTGGAGTTCTTTATGTATTTTGGATACGAACCCCTTACTGAATATATCATTTGCAGATATATTGTCCCATCCAGTAGGTTGCTTTTTATTTTGTTGGTTTCCTTTGCTGTGCAAAAAACTTTTTTTTTGATGTAGTCCCAATACTTTATACTTTTATTTCCCTTGCCTTAGGAAACCTGACCAGAAATAGGTTGCTATGACTGAGTCAGAAAAATTACTGCCTGCGTTCTCTTCTAGGATTTTTATGGGTTCAGGTCTCACGTTTAGGTCTTTAATCCATTCTGAGTTTATATTTATGTATGGTGTTAGGACATAGTCCACTTTCATTATTTTACATGTAATTGTCCAGTTTGCCCAGCACTACTTAATTGAAAAGACTGTCTTTTCCCCATTGCATATTCTTTCCTCCTTTGTCATAGATTGATTGACTACATATATGTGGTTTTATTACTGCTCTATTGATCTATGTGTCTATTTTTTGTGTTGGTACCATACTGTTTTGATTACTACAGCTTTGTAGTATACCTTGATATCTGGGATTATCATACTTCCAGCTTTAGTTCTTCTTTCTCAGGATTACTTTGGTTATTCAGTCTTCCATGGTTCCATACAAATTTTAGTATTATTTGTTCTAGCTTCGCCAAAAATACTATTGGTATCTTGACAGGGATTGCATTGAATTTGTATATTGTTTTGGGTAATATGGACATTTGACAATATCAATTCTTCCAATCCATGGGACTATCTTTCCACTTGTTTGTGTCATCTTTTAATTCTTTCATTAGTGTTTTATGGTTAGGTTTATTCTTAGATATTTTATTCTTTTTGATGCAATTGTAAATGGTGTGGTTTTTAAAATTTCACTTTCTGCTACTTTGTTGTTATTGTATAAAATCACTACTAATTTATGGCTAATAATTTTATTTCATGCCACTTTACTGAATTCATTCATTATTTCTAATAGTTTTTTGGTGGAATCTTCAGGATTTTCTAGGGAAAGCTTTAGTTTTTCACCATTGAGGATGATGTTAGCCTTGGGGTTTTTATATATGGCTCTTCTGATGTTCAGGTATGTTCCCTCTGTCCCCATTTTGTTGAGAGTTTTTATCATTAATGGATGTTGAATCTTGTCAAATGCTTTTTTTGCATCTGTTGAGATGACCATGATTTTTATCTTTCATTTTGTTGATGTGGCACATGATGTATTGATTGATTTGCAAATATTGAACCATCTTTGCATCCCTGGAATAAATCCCACCAGATCATGATAAATGATCTTTTTAATGTATTGTTGTATGTAGTTTGCTAATATTTTGTTGAGATTTTTGCATCTATGTTCATCAGGGATATTGGCCTGTAGCTTTCTTTTTTTGTGTGTGGTCTTTGTCTTTTGTATCAGGGTAATGCTAGCCCTGTAGAACCTATTTAGAACCTTTCCTTCCTCTCCTATTTTTTGGAATAGTTTGAGGAGAATAGGTATTAACTCTTCTTTAAATGTCTAGAATTCACTTGTTAATCCATTGAGCCTGCACTTTTATTTTTTTAGTGGTGTTTGATTACTGATTCAATTTCATTACTTGTTATCAGTCTTTTCAGATTCTTTATTTCTTTGTAGTTCAGGTTTGGAAAATTGTATGCTTCTAGGAATTTATCCATTTCTTCTAGGTTGTCCAGTTTTTTGATATATAATTTTTCATAGTACTCTTACCCTTTGTATTTCTGTTGTGTCAGTTGTTACTTCTTCCTCATTTCTGATTTTATTTGGGTCTTTTCTCCTTTTTTCTTGATGAGTCTGGCTTAGGATTTGTCAACTTTGTTTCTCTTTTCAAAAAACCATTTCTTGATTTATTCTTTTTTTAAAGATTTTATTTGAGAGAGAGAAAGAACACGAGCACAAGTGGGGGGAGGGGCAGAAGGAGAGGGACAAGCAGACTCCCTGCTAAGTGGGGAGCCTGATGCAAGGCTCAATCCCAGGACCCCAAGATCATGACCTGAGCTGAAGGAAGACACTTAGCCAACTGAGCCACACAGGGCCCCCTTTTTTTTTCTCCTAATGTTTTTTTCAGTCACTATGTCATTTATCTCTGATCTCTATTATTTCCTTTCTCCTACTCACTTTGGACTTTGTTCTTTTTCTAGTTCCTTTAGGTGTAAGGTTAGATTGAGTTTTTTGTTTGTTTGTTTCTTCAGCTAGGCCTGTATTGCTAAATACTCTTAAAACTATTTTTGCTTGTCCTAGAGATTTTGGACCATTGTGTTTTCATTTTCATTTGTCTCCATGTATTTTTTTTTATTTCTTTGATTTCCTGGTTGACCCATTCACTGTTCAGTAACATGTTGTTTAACTTCCATGTATTTGTCATCTTTCCAAACTTTTTCTTGTGATTGACTTCAAGGTTCATAATATTGTGGTTAGAAAATATGCATGGTATGATCTCAATCTTTTTGTACTTATTGAGGCCTGATGTGTGATCTCGTATGTGATCTATTCTGGAGAATGTTCCATGTGTACTTGAAAAGGATGTATATTCTACTGCTCTAGAATGGAATGTTCTGAATATATCTGTTAAGTTCTTCTGGCCCAGTGTGTCATTCAAAGCCATTGTTTCCTGGATTTTCTGATTAGATGATCTGTCCATTGATGCAAGTGGGGTGTTAAAATCCCCTATTATTGTATTATTATCAATTAGTTCCTTTATGTTTGTTACTGTTTTATATATTTGGGTGCCCCATGTTGGGTGCATAAATATTTATAATTGTTAGATATTTTTCGTTTGTCCCCTCTATTATAAGTCAGTCAGAGAAAGACAAATCCCATATGATTTCACTCCTATGTGGAATTTAAGAAACAAAACAAACAATCAGAGGAAAAAAGAGAGAGGCAAACAAAGAAAAAAAACTTAACTACAGAGAACAAACGGATGGCTACCAGAAGAGAGGTGGGGGGGGGAATGGGTGAAATAGGTGATGGGGATTAAGGAGGACACTTTTGTGATTGGGACTGGGTGTTACATATAAGTTTTGAAACATTGTACTATACATGTGAAATATTACACTGTATGTTAAGTAACTGGAATTTAAATAAAAACTTAAAAAAACCTGAAGTACTAAAATAATTATAAAACATGAGCCTCGGTTTTTATTTTCAATATTAGTTTATTTTAATTTATATTTCTTTTTTATCTTCTTTAAATTTTTTATTGTTATGTTAATCACCATAAATTACATCATTAGTTTTTGATGTAGTGTTCCATGATTCATTGTTTGTGCATAACACCCAGTGCTCCACACAGAACGTGCCCTCCTTAATACCCATCACCAGGCTAACACGTTCCCTCACCCCTCCCCTATAGAACCCTCAGTTTATTTTTCAGAGTCCATAGTCTCTCATGGTTCGTCTCCCCCTCCAATTTACCCCCCTTCATTTTCCCCTCCTGCTATCTTTTTTTCCTCAACATATATCACATCATTTCAGAGGTACAAATCTGTGATTCAACAGTCTTGCACAATTCATAGCGCTCACCATAGCACATTCCCTCCCCAATGTCTATTACTCAGGCACCCCATCCCTCCCACCCCCCCACCACTCCAGCAACCCTCAGTTTGTTTCCTGAGATTAAGAATTCCTCATATCAGTGAGGTCATAGGATACACGTCTTTCTCTGATTGACTTATTTCACTCAGCATAAACCCTCCAGTTCCATCCGCGTTGTTGCAAATGGCAAGATCTCATTCCTTTTGATAGCTGCATAATATTCCATTGTATATATATATACACCTTCTTTATCCATTCATCTGTTAAAGGACATCTTGGCTCTTTCCACAGTTTGGCTATTGTGGACATTGCTGCTATAAACATAGGGGTGCACGTGCCCCTTCTAATCACTACATTTGTATCTTTGGGGTAAGTACCCAGTAGTGAAATTGCTGGATAATAGGGGACCCCTACTTTCAACTTTTTGAGGAACCTCCATACTGTTTTCCAGAGTGGTTGCACCAGCTTGCATTCCCACCAACAGTGTAGGAGGGTTCCCCTTTCTCCGCATCCCCGCCAACATCTGTCGTTTCCTGGCTTGTTAATTTTAGCCATTCTGACGGGTGTGAGGTGGAATCTCATTGAGGTTTTGATCTGGATTTCCCTGATGCCGAGCAATGTTGAGCACTTTTTCATGTGCCTGTTGGCCATTTGGATGTCTTCTTTGGAAAAATGTCTGTTCATGTCTTCTGCCCATTTCTTGATTGGATCATTGTTCTTTGGGTGTTGAGTTGGAGAAGTTCTTTATAGATTTTGGATACTAGCCCTTTATCTGGTATGTCATTGGCAAATATTTTCTCCCATTCTGTCGGTTGTCTTTTGGTTTTGTGGACTGTTTCTTTTGCTGTGCAAAAGCCTTTTATCTTGATGAAATCCCAATAGTTCATTTTGCCTTTGCTTCCCTTGCCTTTGGCGATGTTTCTAGAAAGAAGTTGCTGTGGCTGAGGTCAAAGAGGTTGTTGCCTGTGTTCTCCTTTAGGATTTTGATGGACTCCTGTCTCACATTGAGGTCTTTCAACCATTTGGAGTCTATTTTTGTGTGTGGTGTAAGGAAATGGTCCAGTTTCATTCTTCTGCATGTGGCTGTCCAATTTTCCCAAAACCAATTGTTGAAGAGACTGTCTTTTTTCCAATGGACATTCTTTCCTGCTTTGTCGAAGATTAGTGGACCATAGAGTTGAGGGTCCATTTCTGGACTCTCGATTCTGTTCCATTGATCTATGTGTCTGTTTTTGTGCCAGTACCATACTGTCTTGATGATGACAGCTTTGTAATAGAGCTGGAAGTCCGGAATTGTGATGCCGCCAGCTTTGCTTTTCTTTTTCAACATTCCTCTGGCTATTCGGGGTCTCTTCTGGTTCCATACAAATTTGAGGGTGATTTGTTCCATTTCTTTGAAAAAAGTGGATGGTATTTTGATGGGGATTGCATTGAATGTGTAGATTGCTCTAGGTAGCACTGACATCTTCACAATGTTTGTTCTTCCAATCCATGAGCATGGAACGTTTTTCCATTTCTTTGTGTCTTCTTCAATTTCTTTCATGAGTATTTTATAGTTTTCTGAGTACAGATCCTTTGCCCCTTTGGTTAAATTTATTCCTAGGTATCTTCTGGTTTTGGGTGCAATTGTAAATGGGATCGACTCCTTAATTTCTCTCTCTTCTGTCTTGTTGGTATATAGGAATGCCACTGATTTCTGTGCATTGATTTTATATCCTTCCACTTTACTGAATTCCTGTATGAGTTCTAGCAGTTTTGGGGTGGAGTCTTTTGAGTTTTCCACATAAAGTATCATACCATCTGCAAACAGTGGGAGTTTGACTTCTTCTTTGCCGATTTGGATGCCTTTGATTTCTTTTTGTTGTCTGATTGCTGTGGCTAGGACTTCTAATACTATGTTGAGTAGCAGTGGTGAGAGTGGACATCCCTGCCGCGTTCCTGACCTTAGGGCAAAAACTCTCACTTTTTCTCCATTGAGAATGATATTGGCTGTAGGTTTTTATAGATGGCTTTTATGATATTGAGGTATGTAACCTCTATCCCTATACTCTGAAGAGGTTTTTTTTTTTTTTTTTTACTTTTGACTAAGAAAGGATGCTGTACTTTGTCAAATGCTTTTTCTGCATCTATTGAGAGGATCATATGATTCTTGTTCTTTCTTTTGTTAATGTATTGTATCACGTTCATTGATTTGCGAATGTTGAACCAACCTTGCAGCCCAGGGATAAATCTCCCTTGGTCGTGGTGAATAATCCTTTTAATGTACTGTTGGATCCTATTGGCTAGTATTTTGGTGAGAATTTTTGCATCCATGTTCATCAAGGATATTGGTCTGTAATTCTCCTTTTTGATGGGGCCTTTGTCTGGTTTTGGGATCAAGGTAATGCGGCCTCATAAAATGAGTTTGGAAGTTTTCTTTCCATTTCTATTTTTTGGAACAGTTTCAGGAGAATAGGTATTAATTCTTCTTTAAATGTTTGGTAGAATTCCCCTGGGAAGCCATCTGGCACTGGGCTTTTGTTTAGAGACTTTTGATGACTGCTTCAATTTCCTTAGGGGTTATAGGTCTGTTCAGGTTTTCTGTTTCTTCTTGGTTCAGTTGTGGTAGTTGATACATCTCTAGGAGTGCATCCATTTCTTCCAGGTTATCTAATTTGCTGGCATAGAGTTGCTCATATTATGTTCTTATACTTGTTTGTATTTCTTTGGTGTTGCTTGTGATCTCTCCTCTTCCATTCATGATTTTGTTGATTTGGGTCATTTCTCTTGTCTTTTTGATCAGTCTGGCCAGGGGTTTATCAATCTTGTTAATTCTTTCAAAGAACCAGCTCCTAGTTTCGTTGATCTGTTCTACTGTTCTTTTGGTTTCTAGTTCATTGATTTCTGCTCTGATCTTTATGATTTCTCTTCTCCTGCTGGGTTTAGGCTTTCTTTGCTGTTCTTTCTCCAGCTCCTGTAGGTGTAGGGTTAGGTTGTGTATTTGAGACCTTTCTTGTTTCTTGAGAAAGGCTTGTATTGCTATATACTTTCCTCTTAGGCCTGCCTTTGCTGCATCCCAAAGATTTTGAACAGTTGTGTTTTCATTTTCATTGGTTTCCATGAATTTTTATTTCTTCTTTAATATCCTGGTTGACCCGTTCATTCTTTAGTAGGATGCTCTTTAGCCTCCATGTATTTGAGTTCTTTCTGATTTTCCTCTTGTGATTGAGTTCTAGTTTCAAAGCACTGTGGTCTGAAAATATGCAAGGAATGATCCCAGTCTTTTGGTACCGTTTGAGGCCAGATTTGTGACCTAGGACATGATCTATTCTGGAGAATGTTCCATGGGCACTAGAGAAGAATGTGTATTCCATTGCTTTGGGATGGAATGTTCTGAATATGTCTGTGATGTCCATTTGGCCCAGGGTGTCATTTAAAGTCTTTATTTCCTTGTTGAACTTTTGCTTAGATGATCTGTCCATTTCAGTCAGGGGGGTGTTAAATTCCCCCACTATTATTGTATTGTTGTCAATGTTTTTCTTTGCTTTTGTTATTAATTGCCTTATATAACTGGCTGCTCCCATGTTCGGGGCATAGATATTTACAATTGTTAGATCTTCTTATTGGATAGACCCTTTAAGTAGGATATAGTGTCCTTCCTCATCTTTTATTAGAGTGTTTGTTTTAAAATCTAATTGTCTGATATAAGGATTGCCACCTAGCTTTCTTTTGGTGTCCATTAGCATGGGAAATGGTTTTCCACCCCCTCACTTTCAAATCTGGGGGTATCTTTAGGTCTAAAATGAGTCTCTTGCAGACAGCATATCGATGGGTCTCGTTTTTTTATCCAATCTGATAGCCTGTGTCTTTTGATTGGGGCATTGAGCCCATTTACATTCAGGGTAACTATTGAAAGGTATGAATTTAGTGCCATTGTACTGCCTGTAACATGACTGTTACTGTATATTGTCTGTGTTCCTTTCTGGTCTATGCTGCTTTTAGGCTCTCTCTCTCTCTGCTTAGAGGACCCCTTTCAATATTTCTTGGAGGGCTGGTTTCGTGTTTGCAAATTCCTTTAGTTTTTGTTTGTCCTGGAGGATTTTGATCTCTCCCTCTATTTTCAGTGACAGCCTAGCTGGATATAGTATTCTTGGCTGCATATTTTTCTCGTTTAGTGCTCTGAAGATATCATGCCAGTCCTTTCTGGCCTGCCAGGTCTCTGTGGATAGCTCTGTTGCCAATCTAATGTTTCTACCATTATAGGTTACATATATCTTCTCCTGAGCTGCCTTCAGGATTTTCTCTTTGTCTCTGAGACTTGTAAGTTTTACTCTTAGATGTCAGGGTGTTGACTTATTTTTATTGATTTTGAGAGGGGTTCTCTCTGCCTCCTGGATTTTGATGCCTGTTTCCTTCCCCACATTAGGGAAGTTCTCTGCTATAATTTGCTCCAATATGCCTTCTGCCCCCCTCTCTCTCATTCTTCTTCTGGCATCCCAATTATTCTAATGTTGTTTCGTCTTATGGTATCACTTATCTCTCGAATTCTGCCCTCGTGATCCAGTAGTTGTTTATCTCTCTTTTTCTCAGCTTCTTTATTTTCCATCATTTGATCTTGTATATTGCTGATTCTCTCTTCTACCTCATTTATCCCAGCAGTTAGTGCTCCCATTTTTGATTGCACCTCATTAATAGCCTTCTTGATTTCGACTTGGTTAGATTTTAGTTTTTATTTCTCCAGAAAGGGTTTCTCTAATAATGTCCATGCTTTTTTCAAGTCCAGCTAATATCTTTAAAATCATGATGCTGAACTCTAGGTCTGACATTGTACTAATGTCAGTATTGAGTAGGTTCCTGGCAGACGGTACTACCTCTTGTTCTTTTTGTTGAGGTGATTTTTTCCATCCTGTCATTTTGTCCAGAGGAGACCAGATGAATGAGAGAACAAAATGCTATCAGGGTAACAACGTCCCCAGAAAATATACTCTAAACAAATCAGAAAATTATTGAAATCAGGGGAAAAGAAAGGGAAAGATAGAAAAAAGAAAGAGGAAATAAAGAAAAAGATAAAAACAAAAACAGAACAAAAGAAAAAAACAGGATATGATCACATATGATCAGGCTGGTGCATAGATCAGTGCCACACGCTACATTTTGGGTGTATTTTGGTCTGTTAGAAGAAAGTGCCTCCGAAAATTTTAAAGACAGACTTATATATACAAAATAAGGTTGATATGAAGGGATGGAATATGACTGTAAAAATGAAAATTATAAAAAATTTTATAAAAGGAATTGATAAGAAGTTTGACAAAGAAAGGGGATTTAAAAAAAGAAAAAAAAGAAAGAAAGAAAAAAAAGGGGAGAGAATGTGATCAGGCAGGAGACTAGAACAAAGCCATACACTAGAGATTTAGGGTATATTTTGATCTCCTAGAAGAAACTGTATTTCAAAATTTTAAAGAGAGAACAACTTATATATATATATGCCAAAAATAGGGTAACTACTATGAAGGGATAGAATATGACTCTATAAGTGAAAAATAAAAATGTTTTTTAAAAAAGAGATTGATAAGATGTTGGTTGAAAAAGGGAAAAAGAAATATTCAAAAAAAAACCAGTTAAGAGAAAATTAACTTTGAAAGACTGATGAATCATGGTAAAAAAGGCATGAATTCTATGTGTAGTATTCCCCTAGCGCTGGAGTTCTGCCTTTCTCATTGATCGGTAAACTTGGTCTTGGCTGGCTGTTCGCACTGATCTTCTGGGGGAGGGGCCTGTTGCCGTGGTTCCCAAATGTCTTTGCTGGAGGCGGAATTGCCCCGCCCTTCACGGGGCGGGTTGAGGAATCTGCTCGGGTTTGCTCTCAGGAAATTTTGTTCCCTGCAAGCTCTTGGTACAGCTTTGGAGGACCAGGGTGAAAATGGCGGCCTCCATCTCTGCCTGGAGGAGCTGAGAACTCGGGGCCCCGCTCCTCAGTGCGCCCCCAGAGAAAAGCAGTCAGTCACTCCCATCTCCCCGGGCTCCGGCCGCACTCCGTGCTCACCCGGCCTGTGACCGAGTGTTTCTATCTCTGGCACCCGACCCCGTGTGGAGTCTCCAAACCCAGCAGATCCCTGCGGTGCGCTCCCGCGCTGCTCCTTCCGGGGGAGGAAGGGGAGTCTCCCTGGATCTGCTGCCTGTTGGGTCCCTGCTGGAGGAGCAGTGGTCCGACTGTGTCACCCATCACAGTCTATGGCCACCCCGAGCTGAGAGCCCGCGCCTCGGCTCCGTCTCTGCAGCCGGCTTCCCCGCTCCGATACCTGGGAGCTCTGCTGCACTCAGGCACCCCCGGTCTTCCTGTGACCCCGAGGGTCCTGAGACCACACTGTCCCACGAGGGTTCCACCCCCCCGCTTAGCCACTGGAGCAACGTCCCTCAGCGGAGCTGACTTCTCAAAGTTCCCATTTTGTGCTCCACAGCTCTAGCACTTGCCAGAAGCGGCCGACGGAGGCCCCCTCCCCCGCCGTCTATCCTCCTGAATATCGCCTCGGATTCACCTCTCCGCACGTCCCACCTTCCCGTAAATGGTCGCTTTTCTGTTCAGAGAGTTGCTGCTACTCTGTTCTTCAATCTCCTGTTGAGTTTGTAGGTGTTCAGAATGGTTTGATCCCTATCCAGCTGAATTCCTGAGACCAGACGAAATCCAGGTCTCCTACTCCTCCGCCATCTTGCTCTGCCCCCCTTAATTTATATTTCTAAACATCCATCCTAAAATTGGAATCTAAAGTCTGAACGAATTTCTAAATAAACCACATGGCAATAAAAAAAATAATTGTAATTCTATAAATTGTCAATGAACAATCTGAAAATTAAAAATAAGTACAAAGTTTATAATCTGAGTATTAGAAAACATTGTTACAAGAAATTAAAGACCTTAAAAAATGAAATATCTCCCTCAATCATGGATAAGAGAACTTAATATTGTGAGGATGACAATTTTCCCCAAAGTGATCATCAGATTTAACACAATATCTATCAAATTCCCAGTGGATTTTTTTTTCCAGAAAGTAAGAAGTTGGTCCTAAAATTCATTCATTCATTAGAATAGTCAAAACAATCTTGTCAAAAGAAAAAAATAAGGTCAGAGCATTCACACTTCCCAATTTGAAACATTCCTCAAAGTAATAGTAATTATCCTGTGTGGTCTTGGCATGAAGATAGACTTATAAATGAATGGAATGGAATTCACAGTCCAGAAATAAACCCTTACATTTATCATTACTTGATTTTTGGCACTTGATTTTGGCAAGACAATTCAATGGAAAAGAATAGTCTGAATAGTCTATTCTTCAAATGGTGCTGGGACAACCCTGTATCTATAGGAAAAGAATGAAGTTGGACTACTTCCTCACAGCATATGCAATAATTCACTCAAAATAAATTACAGACCTAATATAAGAGGAAAACTACTAAACTCTTAAAAGTATATAAGGAAATACTTACGACTTTAGGTTAGACAAATCCTTCTGAGATATAACCCCAAAAACAAAAGAAACAAAAGGAAAAAAATAAATTCTACTTCATTGAAAGTGAACACTTGTGTTTTAAAGGACACCACTTAAAAAAAATGAAACAACCCACAAAATGGGAGAAAATATTTGCCCCCATATATCCAATTAGGTACTTGTATCTAGACTATATAAAGAAGTTTTACAACTCAATAATAAAAAGACAAATAACCCAATTTAAAATAGGAAAGAGATCAATAGACATTTCACCAAAGAGGATGTACAGAAGGCCAATCAGCACATAAAAAGATGTTCATTAGTCTTTAGGGAAATGCAAATCAAAATCACAATGGGATACTATTTAATATCCCCTCGACTAGCTATAGAGAAAAAGACAATAGCCAGTGTTGCCGAGGATGTGGAGAAATTGGATCCTCATACGTTGCTGGTGGAAAAACCAAATGGTGCAATTGCTTTGGAAAATTGTCTTGCAGCTCCTCAAAATGTTAAACATTGAGTTACCATATGTCCAGAAATTCCACTCCTAGGGTATATACCCAAGAGAAATGAAAGCATTTCATGGCAACAGTATTAGTAAGACCTCCAATGGAGAAACAACCTGAATGTCCATCAACTGATGGATAAATGTGGTCTATGCATGTGGCGGTTGATAAAATCAATAAAATATGGATATTTTATTCTTATTAAAGAATAAAATTCATGTTGCCATTTGAATAAAACCTCAAAGACATTATGTTAAGTGAAAGAAAAAGACATAAAAGAGCATATATTGAATGATTACACTTATACGAAACATCCAGGAAAGGCCTAGAGACCGAAAGCAGATTAACAGTTGTCTGGGGCTGGAAGCTGGAATGAGAAAGATGGCGGAGGGACATGAGGGATCTTTTGGGGACAATGGAAATGTTCCAAAATTGATTTTTTTGTGATGGTTTCATAACTTGGTACATTTATTAAGAGTAGTGAACTGCATAATTAAACTGGGTGAATTTTATGGTATGCATATTCTAACTCAACAAAGTTGTTAAAACAAAAAAAAAAAAATTGTATCTGTGGGATATATCCTCTAATAGTGGAATGCATGACATGTTGGGAAAAAAAGTGAGGGAAAATCCGTTCACTGTGCTTGAGGTGAGAGGACACTACCTATGGAATATGGAATGAAAACCATTCTTGGTTTCATCTATCCTACCCTCTTCTGTGGAATTCCTCCTGTTTCTGAGGATCATTCTCTTCTGCTAATATCCTTCACCGCCCTCCTTTGCCATCTGTCCATCTCTCTCTTATTTTGTGAAAGAGTTTAGTATGGAGTTCCCGCCCTTCCTCCCCATTCTCATTCTGTGAATTTTTAATATCTTCAGGGAGGACACATCTGACATCTAAGTCCTCATAGTTTATCTGTCTTCAATCCAGTGGCCTTCCTCTTTATACCACTTCACAAATCAGATCCATGGGCACATGTTACAACTTGTCATTAGCCATAATTTCTCTGCCACTTGACTACTCCACTTAGTGAACACAACCTCCTCTTCTTGCAGCCCACTCACTTTTTTACTCTTACTAATCCAACAAATTATTAGATTGTTTAGACCAGGGGTCATCAGGTAACTTTTTCTGTCAAAGGCGAGAGGGTAAGAATTTTAGGCTTGTGGATTAGAGGACCCCTGTCACAATTACTCAACTCTGTTCCTTACTCTGTTGTTGTAGGTAAAAAGGCAGCTATAGGCAATAAGTAAGGAAATGGGCATGGTGGTCTTCCAAGAGAAACTATTACAAAACAGGCCATGGACTAGATTTGGTCCATGGGACATAGTTGGTGCTTCTCCCCTTAACTTAGACACAAGCAAATTATTTTAATTTTCTGAGTCTCCCTTTCTCCATGTATGTAATGGGAATAATGCTTTCTACCTCTCTAAGTTTATAACTGTTCAATGAGAAGATGAACTAAAAGTTCAACTGCAGTTGATGTCATGTAGTACTGACAAAATTCATGTTTTTTAAAAAGGGTTTCTAGGGTTGCCTGAGTGGCTCAGTCGGTTAAGTGTCTGTCTTCAGCTCAGGTCATGATCTCAGGGTCCTGGGATCAAGCTCTACATTGGGCTCCCTGCTCAGCAGGGAGTCTGCTTCTCCCTCGGCTTCTCTCCTTCCTGCCCCCACACCCTGCTAGTGCTGTCTCTCAAATAAAGTCTTTAAAAAAATAATAAAAGGAGTTCTAATAAATACCTTCTCTCAATGGAGTTCAGAATGAGTTTAGAAATCAGAAAAGAGTAAGCAAATGGAGAACCACCTCTCAAAATTCACTGTTATGTGTAAGAAAGCAGAAATTGGAGAATGTGGAATGTCTACAGGCCAGTGGTGTTTCTAATATTGAATCCCAAAATCAGAGCAACTTACCTGTCCTGCCTAGGCAGCGCTAGACCAAGCAGGCCTTCATGAACAGGAAGAAGCAGAGAAGATTTGGTAGCCTCTTAAAAATTATTAATGTTCTTCCAAATGGATGGAAATATCAGGAATGGGTTCTTAATGTTCTGCCTAGGACAAATGTTTTTCTTCCCCTACTGTCCCCAGACTGGATAGTTAGGTTCATAAAGTCAGAGCAACCTCTCCCACTAGGGTGCTGGCAACACACTCACACATTCTCATGATTTTCTCTGAGTGTGTGCCAATAGCGTTTCTCAGAGTTTAGCTCAAAGATCTCCATAAACATACACCAAAAGGAAAGAAGAACAAACCCTAACCTCCAGGGGCCTATAGATATTGCTATAAAAGATCCTGCTAAGAGATTAAAATTCTTCGGCAGTCTTTTATCTTAAAAAAAAAAAAAAACAAACAAGCAAGCAAATAGTGCATTTTCCCTAGGTTGAAATTTAGATTAACAAAAATGTCTAAAGTTACTTACCAATTAGACAGCTTTAATTCCCAGCCCCCAAAACACACACAATCATTGAGGAGAATTAATAGGAAAATGTGCTTTGTCGTACCTAACACCCTTCCACCAAAATGCAGCCTCACTCTCCCCACCGCCAGGCAAAATAACTTTGAGAAGCACAAGTCAGGACTGTGTTATTTCAACCAAAGATCAGCTCTCCATCCTGTTTATTTCCTCTCATATTGGTGTCAAGGACTGTGGAGACAAACCCTCTTTCCTGGGGGCTGCAGGCCCACACAGGTCAGATGCCCGGAGCTCTAGCCTCACCTCAGCTGCTGAACCATGAGCTCAGACCGGCTTTGTGGCCCCCATCTAGGTCCCTGGCTCTTTGTTATAAGGGGGTGGTAGTGTCTGCCCTGATTAGCTCAACAACTATTACAAAACCAACATGAGTTAATTATATATTTTAGGGGTACGAAGCGCTTGTCTGTTTATTATGCAATTATCTATGTGGTCATGGTAATCACACCAGTAGCTCAGAGCACATATTTATCATCAAGGATTTATGGAGCCAAATGTTTTCATTTTATTCCACATAGGAGAGAAGACTCCAGGGTTTAGTTGAAGAATCCTGGACCCACTGTTATGATTGTCACAATACTGTAGTATTGTGGCAGTAGAGAAACATGCTTCCTAAGGGGTGGGGAAGGACTGTCTGGCAGGACCTATTCACAGGTCTCTCTTCCCCCCAGCCCCCACCCCCCCCCCCCAGTAAATTCCTTTAGAAATGATCTATCATGTCTCTGTGCCAATCTCCATCATGCCATGATCACAGTTCTGATATGCATAGTTATATGGATATGTGCCTGGAGGAATTGGCACAGATGCACACACACAAGTATGATACGTACCTACATATATCATGTATATGAAAAACATGCATGCATATCTCTATGCATATCGATATCCAGATATCACTATAACTAGATCATCTAGATCTTCTTATACCTTTCTCCACACTTCTATCTCTGTAGATATCCCCATGCCAAGCAAAGCAAATTTAGCATGGCCAGTGTAATATGATGGTAACAGGCCACTGGGTAGTGGCTGTACTGTGACCACATACCACCTTTAGTGGCAGTGATACTCATCTCCACAGAGTTTGCTCTTTTGGATTCTTCCCATCCTGTTACAGATGCAAGCTGCAATGGGACGTAGGCCTGTGACTCTTCATTTAGGGCCTGAGATTTAAGTTGTTGGAGTGCTTAATGTATGCAGTTGTTTAGAGTAAGGGAAAGAATTCACAAAGAAAGCACTACAAATTTTGAGAGAAACTAGCCAAATCAAGTCTTGGTTTTCCAGGAACTATAGAGAAGGGCTTCTGTTTTCCCTCTTCCCAGTTTTTCAAATATTTCTCCTGCTACTGTGGAAGTGACCAATTCCACATGACAGCAAAACAAAGGCATGAGTGAAGGAAATGCATTCGGTATAAAAATATGTAAGGCCTCATCCACAGGTGATAATGGGCTGTGACTAGATCTATTCTAATCTAAGACTGAAGAACTCCCTCCTGGCTCCTTTCTTCTGGCTCTTGTGGAGCGAGCAGGTGTGGGCCATGGAGGGGAGGGAGGTCTGTGATGCCAGCCGGCACACCATGGCCACAAATGGCATTTCAGCTTTGGATCCCTGAAGCTTATAGGGAAACTCCAATGCTGAAATAAAGACTGCTTGAACCCAAGCAACTCTGCATGGTTGTAACTCCTCTGAGAGACTAGAATAGAGAAGATGCTCATCCATATGTGTGGTACCCTCCAACTTTTATTTTCAGGTTTAATGGCAGAGACAGGAGAGAGAACCACAGACTGGTCAGTCTGTGCTTCTCAAATGGTGTGTTGCAACCCTTTGGGGAATAGTAAAATTATTTTATTTGGGCATGGAAAGTACTTTAAAATGGAATAGAATGGAATGGGGTAACACAGAATAACTAGAAAATATCACAGTACATTGCATGCAGTTAAGCTAAGTATTGTCTTACCAGACTTGTGTTTTGTGTATATGCTCTGGAATGAGATTTGATAGGATTTTCTTACTGTGAGTCCCAAGCAAAAAAGTCGGAGAAACATTGCCATAATTTAGCTGCATTCCTTTGGGTTTCTAGGTTTAAAAAACAAACTAAAATTCTGGCCATTCAACAATGGCCTTTTCTAAAGAATATGTCTTTGTCTCTCATGGCAATGTTTCTCAAGTATTTCAACATGAGGAGATAAAAAACTTGGAGGTAGAAACAAGCTGCCTAAAAACCAAATAGGAGATTTAAAATGAATCTTGATGAGGTGGGCTAGATCAGGGAGAGAAAGCACCAGGTAATATATATGTTTGTGTAGCCCAGAGAGACTTAGACACTAGGATGCATTGGAGGGGACCAAAAAAAAGTGTTTCTTAGGCTAAACAGTTGCTAAAACTTTGCTATACCCATTGAGTACTTGATGAGAAAAAATGCTCAGAGCTCTGATGTCACTCTAAACAGAAGCATTAACCTAAGAGTCAGGAACCAGGAGTCCTTCAAACCAGTTTGGTTCCTGGCTTCAGGAAGAACCATTGCGTCTGATTTCTAGTAGAACATAAAATGGAACTTTCTCAAAATCCAGGAGATAGCAGCTATATAGAACATAAATAACCCTGTTCTGGAAAGTTCCGAGCAAAGTATGCAGAGCAATGTCATATTTTCCTTTCTTTTTTTTTTTAAATTTATTTGAGAGAGAGAGAAAACAAGCAGGGAGGAGAGGCAGAGGGAAAGGGAGAATCAGATCCCCACCCACCTCTGCTAAGCAGGGAGCCACATGTGGGGCTCGATCCTAGGTCCCTGAGATCATGACCTGAGCCGAAGGTAGAGGCTTAACTGACTGAGCCACCCAGGTGCCCCAGCAGTGTTATGTTTATTTGAGTTAATGTGTGATTATTTCTCCTGTCCTCTTATAGGATACTCATTTTGTTTCCAAATGCCATAGCTCATAAATTACTGCTGATGTTACTATTTTTCTTAGTTGTCTGGGTCATTTACTTGGCTGCAAAAAAAACCACACAAAGGTAGGAATTGTTTCCTTTCTCAAAATTTCCAGGATGGTCATAGTGACTGTGGAAGCTCACTTGATTATCAAGGCAGGAACTAAAATTTAGAAACATGTCATCTTAGAAACCGATGTAAACAAGTATCTCTTTTTAGCATTAGTCCCTTTGACAATATATATGTGATTTTCCAGTGGCTGTCAACTCGGTAGTATTTGGCACTACTAACCATCTTGCCTAAAAATTCTTTCTGGAGGGAGAGGAAAGATGGCAGAGGAGTAGGGGACCCGATTTCAACTGGTCCCCAGAATTGAGCTGGATATCTACCAGACCACTCTGAGCACCCACGAAACCAGCCTGAGATGTAAGAAGATCTGCATCTCTACAAACAGAATATCACAGGCGGTTGGTTTTGAGGTATGAAGCGGGGAGTCGTGATTCCCTGGGCAGATATCAGAGGATAAACAGTGGCGGGAGGGTGCCTGGCCCTGGGGATCCTACACCGCCAGTGAGTAACAGCCTCGCGTGCTGGGGACGGGGCACAGACTTGCACGCCGACCAGTAGTGGCAGGGAAAGGACTTTAGGGCAGCCCCCGGGGTGGAAACCCAGAGTGCCAAGAAGCACAAAGGGCAGAGATGAGTCCCGACCTGGAGGCAGGACTGGGGGCGCTGCGGAGGGGCGCACAACCCAGGACGCCGCAGTTTATAGTGGCATGGACAGCAACGGAGACGGTGTGGCCTGGAGAGCTCACTGAAGAACAGACTGCGGTCTCTCTGCTCTAAGGCAAAGGGTTGGAAACGGTCTCTTCTGCTCTGACTTGCGGAAGAGACGCGGAAAGCCGCCAGGGAAAGCTGCCAGAGAACAAAAGCCCCCAAAACTGATTCCTGCTGAGCCCATCCCCCGCCACAGGGGGGCAGGGCAACTCCACCCAAACAGGGTTGCCTGAGCAACAGTGCGGCAGGCCCCTCCCCCAGAAGACAGGCTGGGAAAACATGAGGCCAGCAACCCTAAGGTCCCTAGAAAACAGGTGCATCTTGCTTGGTTTCTGGTAATTTGGACTCTCTACATTCCCTCAACCACCCATCAACAGAATGACTAGGAGGAGGAACCCCCAAAATAGAAAAGACTCAGAGATTATGACTTATGCTGCAGATTTACAAATGGATGCAGATATAACCAAGATGTCGGAGATGGAATTCAGGCTAGCAATTGTGAAGACAATGGCTAGAATGGAGAAATCAATTAATGGCAACAGAGTCTCTAAGGGCAGAAATGAAAGCTGAATTGGCAGAATTTAAAAATGCTATCAGTGAGATCCAATCCAATCTAGATAATCTAACAGCTAGGGTAAGTGAGGCAGAAGAACGAATAAGTGACCTGGAAGACAATATAATAGATAAAAAGGGAAAAACATCTCAGAATCCATGAAAATAGAATCAGAGAAATAAGTGACACCATGAAGTGTTCCAATGTCAGAATAATTGGATTCCCGGAGGGTGTGGAGAGAGAGAGAGAGGACTAGAAGATGTATTTGAGCAAATCGTAGCTGAGAACTTCCCTAATCTGGGGAATGAAACAAATGTTCCCATCCTAGAGGCAGAGAGGACCTCTCCCAAGATCAAGGAAAACAGGCCAACGCCCTGGCATGTAATAGTAAAACTTGCAAATCTTAGAGCCAAGGAAACCATCTTAAGGGCAGTGAGGGGGAAGAGATTCCTTACGTACAGAGGGAGGAACAGGAGAATAACGTCAGACCTATCCACAGAGACCTGGCAAGCCAGAAAGGCCTGGCAAGACATATTCAGGGTACTAAATGGGAAGAACATGCAGCTAAGAATACTTTATCCAGCAAGGCTGTCATTTAGAATGGATGGAGAGATGCAGAGCTTCCATGACCAGCAGAAACTGAAAGAATATGTGACCATTAAGCCGGCCCTGCAAGAAATATTAAGGGGGGTTCTATAAAAAGAGAAAGACCCCAAGAGTGATATACAACAGAAATTTACAGGGACAATCTATAAAAACAATGTCTTCACAGGCAACATGACAATTAATTCATATCTTTCAATAATCACTCTCAACGTGAATGGCCTAAATGCTCCCATAAAACGGCACAGGGTTGCAGATTGGATAAAAAGACAGGACCCATCCATATGCTGCCTACAAGAGACTCATTTTGAACCTAAAGATACATCCAGACTGAAAGTGAAGGGATGGAGATCCATCTTCCATGCCAGTGGACCTCAAAAGAAAGCTGGGGTAGCAATTCTTATATCAGACAAATTAGATTTTAAACTATAGTCTATAATTAGAGACACAGAAGGACATTGTCATTCTTAAAAGGTCTATCCAATAAGAAGATCTAACAATTGTAAATATCTATGCCCCCAAAATGGGAGCAGCCATCTACATAAGCTAACTGTTAACCAAAATAAAGTCATATTGATAACAACACGTTAATTGTAGGAGACCTCAATACTCCACTCTTAGCAATGGACAGATCATCTAAGCAGAAAATCAACAAGGAAACAAGAGCTTTGAATGACACACTGGACCAGATGGACCTCATAGATATATACAGAACATTCCACCCTAAAACAACAGAATACTCATTCTTCTCGAGCGCACATGGAACTTTCTCCAGAATAGACAACATACTGGGTCACAAATCAGGTCTCAACTGATACCAAAAGACTGAGATTATTTCCTGCATATTATCAGACCACAATATTTTAAAACTGGAACTCAATCACAAGAAAAAATTTGGCAGAAATTCAAACACTTGGAAGCTAACGACCACTCTGCTCAAGAATGTTTGGGTCAACCAGGAAATCAAAGAAGAACTTAAGCAATTCATGGAAATCAATGAGAACAAAAACACATCGGTCCAAAACCTATGGGATACTGCAAAGGCATTCCTAAGGGGGAAATACATAGCCATCCAAGCCTCACTCAAAAAAAAAAAAAAAGAAAAATCCCGAATTCACCAACTAACTCTACACCTTAAAGAACTAGAGGAAAAGCAACAAATGATGCCTAAGCCACGCATTAGAGGAGAAATAATTAAAATTAGAGCAGAGATCAATGAATTAGAAACCAGAATCATAGTAGATCAGATCAACGAAATTAGAAGTTGGTTCTTTGAAAGAATTATTAAGATTGATAAACCACTGGCCAGACTTATTCAAAAGAAAAGAGAAAGGACCCAAATTAATAAAATTATGAATGAAAGGGGAGAGATCACAACTAACGCCAAGGAAATAGATACAATTATTAGAAATTATTATCAACAACTATATGCCAATAAACTGAGCAATCTGGATGAAATGGAGGCCTTCCTGGAAACCTATAAGCTGCCAAGACTGAAACAGGAAGAAATTGACGACCTGAATAGGCCAATAACCAGTAACGAGATTGAAGCAGTGATCAAAAACCTCCCAAAAAACAAGAGTCCAGGTCCTGATGGATTCCCTGGGGAATTCTACCAAACATTCAAAGAAGAAATAATACCTATTCTACTGAAGCTGTTTCAAAAATAGAAACAGAAGGAAAACTTCCAAACTCATTCTATGAGGCCAGCATTACCTTAATCCCCAAACCAGGCAAAGACCCCATCAAAAAGGAGAATTTCAGACTGATATCCCTGATGAATATGGATTCCAAAATCCTCAACAAAATTCCAGCTACTAGGATGCAACAATACATTAAAAGGATCATCGACCAAGTGGGATTTATCCCCGGGATGCAAGGGTGGTTCAACATTTGCAAATCAATGTGCTAGAACAAATTAATAAGAGGAGGGAGAAGAACCATATGGTCCTCTCAATTGATGCAGAAAAAGCATTTGGCAAAATACAACATCATTTCCTGATTAAAACTCTTCAGAGTATAGGGATAGATGGAACATTCCTCAAGTTCATAAGATCCATCTATGAAAAGCCCACAGTGAATATCATCCTCAATGGGGAAAAGCTGAAAGCCTTTCCCTTAAGATCAGGAACACGTCAAGGATGCCCACTCTTGCCACTATTGTTCAACATAGTACTAGAAGTCCTAGCAACAGTAAACAGACAACAAAAAGAAATAAAAGGTATTCAAATTGGCAAAGAAGTCAAACTCTCTCTTTTCGCAGACGACATGATACTTTATGTTGAAAACCCAAAGACCCCACCCCCAAATTACTATAAGCAATTCAGTAATGTGGCAGGATACAAAATCAATGCACAGAAATCAGCTGCTTTCTTATACACTAAAAATGCATATGCTGCTTTCTTATACACTAAAAAAGAGAAATTAGAGAAACGATTCCATTTACAATAACACCAAAAACCATAAGATACCTTGGAAAAAACCTAACCAAAGAGGTAGAGGATCTATACTCTAGGAACTACAGAACACTTATGAAAGAAATTGAAGACACAAAAAGACGGAAAAACATTCCATGCTCATTGATTGGAAGAATAAACATTGTTAAAATGTCTATGCTACGGGGGGGGGTGGGTGGGGGAGCAAGATGGTGGAGAAGTAGGAAACCTGGATTTCGTCTGGTCTCAGGAATTCAGCTGGATAGGGATCAAACCATTCTAAACACCTACGAACTCAACAGGAGATCGAAGAAAAGAATAGCAACAACTCTGAAAAGAAAAGCGACCACTTTCTGGAAAGTAGGACGTGCGGAGAAGTGAATCCAAGGTGATATTTGGGAGGATGGACGGTGTGGGAGGGGGCCTCCGTCGGCCGCTTCTGGCAAGTGATAGAGCCACGGAGCACAAAATTGGAACTTTTAGAAGTTGGCTCCGCTGAGGGACATCGCTCCTGTGGCTAAGCGGGGGGTGGAACCCTCATGGGACAGTGTGGTCTCAGGACCCTCAGGGTCACAGAAAGACCGGGGGAGCCTGAGTGTGGCAGAGCTCCCAGGTATCACAGCGGGGAAGCTGGCTGCAGAGACGGAGCCAAGGCGCGGGCTCGCAGCTCGGGGCTGCCATAAACTGTGATCGGTGACAGTCAGGCCACTGCTCGTCCAGCAGGGACCCAACAAGCGGCAGACACAGGGAGACTCCCCTTCCTCCCCCAGGAGGAGCAGCACAGGAGCGCACCGCAGGGATCTGCTGGGTTTGGAGACTCCACATGGGGTCAGGTGCAAGAGATAGAAACGCTCAGTCACAGGCCGGGTGAGCACGGAGTGTGGCCGGAGACCAGGGAGATGGGAGTGACTGACTGCTTTTCTCTGCGGGCACACTGAGGAGCGGGGCCCTGAGTTCTGGCTCCTCATGGGCAGAGATTGGGAGGCCGCCATTTTCACTCTCATCCTCCAAAGCTGTACCGAGATCTTGCAGGGAACAAAAGCTCCCAAGAGCAAACCCGAGCAGAGTGCTTAGCCTGGACTGGCAAGGGTGGGGCAATTCCACCTCCAGCAAAGACATGTGGGAACCATGGCAACAGGCCCCTCTCCCAGAAGATCAGCAAGAACAGCCAGCCAAGACCAAGTTTACAGATCAATGAGAATGGCAGAACTCCAGCGCTAGGGGAATATTACACATAGAATTTATGACTTTTTTACCATGATTCATTAGTCTTTCAAAGTTAATTTTTTAGCTGTTTTTTTAAATTTTTCTTTTTCCCCTTTTCAACCAACATCTTATCAATCCCTTTTTTAAAAAAATATTTTTTTCATATTTAGAGTCATATTCTATCCCTTCATAGTAGTTACCCTTATTTTTGGCATATATATATAAGTAGTTCTCTCTTTAAAATTTTGAGGTACAGTTTCTTCTAACAGATCAAAATATACCCTAAATCTCTAATGTATGGCTTTGTTCTAGTCTCCTGGCTGATCACATTCTCTTCCTTTTATTTTTCTTTCTTTCTTTCTTTTTTAATCCTCTTCGTTCTTTTTTCAAGCACATTATCAATTCCTTTTTAAAATATTTTATAATTTTCATCCTTACAGTCATTTTCCATCCCTTCATTGTATCAACCCTTATTTTGTACATATATAGGTCTTTCTTTAAAATTTTCGGAGGCACTTTTTCTAACAGACCAAAATACACCCAAAATCTAGTGTGTGGCACTGATCTATGCACTAGCCTGATCATATTTGATCATAGTCTGTTTTTTTTGTTTTGTTCTGTTTTTGTTTTTATCTCTTTTTCTTTTTTTTTCTCTTTCTTTTCCCCTGATTTCAGGTCTTTTCTGATTTGTTTAGAGTATATTTTCTGGGGACGTGGTTACCCTGTTAGCATTTTGTTCTCTCATTCATCTGTTCTCCTCTGGACAAAATGACAAGATGAAAAAAATCACCTCAGCAAAAAGAACAAGAGGTAGTACCATCTGCCAGGGACCACCTCAATATGGACATTAGTACGATGTCAGACCAAGAGTTCAGCATCATGATTTTAAAGATACTAGCTGGGCTTGAAAAAAGCATGGAAGTTATTAGAGAAACCCTTCCTGGAGAAATAAAAGAACTAAAATCTAACCAAGTCGAAATCAAAAAGGCTATTAATGAGGTGCAATAAAAAATGGGGGCACTAACTGCTAGGATAAATGAGGCAGAAGAGAGAATCAGTGATATAGAACACCAAATGATGGAAAATAAAGAAGCTGAGAAAAAGAGAGATAAACAACTACTGGATCACGAGGGCAGAATTTGAGAGATAAGTGATACGATAAGATGAAACAACATTAGAATAATTGGGATCCCAGAAGAAGAAGAAAGAGAGAGAGGGGCAGAAGGTATATTGGAGCAAATTATAGCAGAGAACTTCCCTAATGTGGAGAAGAAAACAGGCATCAAAATCCAGGAGGCACAGAGAATCCCTCTCAAAATCAATAAAAATAGGTCAACACTCCGACATCTAATAGTAAAACTTACGAGTCTCATGGACAAAGAGGAAATCTTGAAAGCAACTCGGGAGAAGAGATATGTAACCTACAATGGTAGAAATATTAGATTGGCAACAGAGCTATCCACAGAGACCTGGCAGGCCAGAAAGGACTGGCATGATATCTTCAGAGCACTAAACGAGAAAAATATGCAGCCAAAAATACTATATCCAGCTAGGCTGTCATTAAAAATAGAAGGAGAGATCAAAACCTTCCAGGAGAAACAAAAACTAGAGAATTTGCAAACACGAAACCACCCTTAAAGAAATACTGAAAGGGGTCCTCTAAGCAGAGAGAGAGCCTAAAAGCAGCATAGATCAGAAAGGAACACAGACTATATACAGTAACAGTCACCTTACAGGCAATACAATGGCACTAAATTCATATCTTTCAATAGTTACCCTGAATGTAAATGGGCTCAATGTCCCAATCAAAAGACACAGGCTTTCAGATTGGATTCAAAAATAAGACCCATTGATATGCTGTTTGCAAGAGACTCATTTTAGACCTAAAGACACCCCTACATTGAAAGTGAGGGGGTGGAAAACCATTACCATGCTAATGGACACCAAAAGAAAGCTGGGGTGGCAATCCTTATGTCAGAAAAATTAGATTTTAAACCAAGACTGTAATAAGAGATGAGGAAGGAAACTATATCCTACTTAAAGGGTCTATCCACCAAGAAGATCTAATAATTGTAAATATCTATGTCCTTAACATGGGAGCAGCCAATTATATAAGGCAACTAATAACAAAAGCAAAGAAACACATTGACAATACAATAATAGTGGGGGACTTTAACACCCCCCTGATTGAAATGGACAGATCATCTAAGCAAAAGTTCAACAAGGAAATAAAGACTTTAAATGACACCCCTGGACCAAATGGACTTCACAGACATATTCAAAACATTCCATCCCAAAGCAATGGAATACACATTCTTCTCTAGTGCCCATGGAACATTCTCCAGAATAGATCATGTCCTAGGTCACAAATCAGGTCTCAACCGGTACAAAAAGACTTGGATAATTCCCTGCATATTTTCAGACCCCAATGCTTTGAAACTAGAACTCAATCAGAAGAGGCAAGTCGGAAAGAACTCAAATACATGGAAGCTAAAGAGCATCCTACTAAAGAATGAATGAGTCAACCAGGAAATTAAAGAGGAATTAAAAAAATTCATGGAAACCAATGAAAATGAAAACACAACTGTTCAAAATCTTTGCGATGCAGCAAAGGCAGCCCTAAGAGGAAAGTATATAGCAATACAAGCCTTTCCCAAGAACCCAGAAAGGCCTCAAATACACAACCTAACCCTACACCTAAAGGAGCTGGAGAAAGAACAGCAAATAAAGCCTAAACCCAGCAGGAGAAAGGAAATAATAAAGATCAGAGCAGAAATCAATGAAATAGAAACCAAAAGAACAGTAGAACAGATCAACGAAATTAGGAGCTGGTTCTTTGAAAGAATTAACAAGATTGATAAACCCCTGGCCAGACTTATCAAAAAAAAAAAAAAATGACCCAAATCAACAAAATCATGAATGAAAGAGGACAGATCACAACCAACACCAAAAAAATACAAACAATTATAAGAACATATTATGAGCAACTCTATGCCAGCAAATTAGATAACCTGGAAGAAATGGATGCATTCCTAGAGATGTATCAACTACCAAAACGGAACCAGGAAGAAATAGAAAACCTGAACAGACTTATAACCACTAAGGAAATTGAAGCAGTCATCAAAAATTTCCAAACAAAAGCCCAGGGCCAGATGGCTTCCCAGGGGAATTCTACCAAACATTTAAAGAAGAATTAATACCTATTGTCCTGAAATTGTTCCAAAAAATAGAAATGGAAGGAAAACTTCCAAACTCATTTTATGAGGCCATTACCTTGATCCCAAAACCAGACAAAGACCTCATCAAAAAGGAGAATTAGAGACCAATATCCTTGATGAACATGGATGCAAAAATTCTCACCAAAACACTAGCCAATAGGATCCAACAGTACATTAAAAGGATTATTCACCACGACCAAGGGGGATTTATCCCTGGGCTGCAAGGTTGGTTCAACATCCGCAAATCAATCAACGTGATACAATATATTAACAAAAGAAAGGACAAGAATCATATGATCCTCTCAATAGATGCAGAAAAAGCATTTGACAAAGTACAGCATTCTTTCTTGATCAAAAGTCAAAAAAAAAAAACTTCAGAGTATAGGGATAGAGGGTACATACCTCAATATCATAAAAGCCATCTATGAAAAACCTACAGCAAATATCATTCTCAATGGGGAAAAGCTGGGAGCTTTCTCCCTAAGGTCAGGAACGCGGCAGGGATGTCCACTCTCACCACTGCTATTCAACGTAGTATTAGAAGTCCTAGCCTTAGCAATCAGACAACAAAAAGAAATCAAAGGCATCCAAATCAGCAAAGAAGAAGTCAAACTCTCACTGTTTGCAGATGGTATGATACTTTATGTGGAATACCCAAAAGGCTCCACCCCAAAACTGCTAGAGCTCAAACAGGAATTCAGTAAAGTGGAAGGATATAAAATCAATGCACAGAAATCAGTGGCATTCCTATACACCAACTACAAGACAGAGGACAAAGAAATTAAGGAGTCAATCCCATCTACAATAGCACCCAAAACCATAAGATACCTAGGAAAAAATCTAACCAAAGAGGCAAAGGATCTGTACTCAGAAAACTATAAGATACTCATGAAAGAAATTGAGGAAGACACAAAGAAATGGAAAAACGTTCCATGCTCATGGATTGGAAGAACAAACATTGTGAAGATGTCAGTGCTACCTAGAGCAATCTACACATTCAATGCAATCCCCATCAAAATACCATCCACTTTTTTCAAAGAAATGGAACAAATCATCCTCAAATTTGTATGGAACCAGAAGAGACCCCGAATAGCCAGAGGAATGTTGAAAAAGAAAAGCAAAGCTGGTGGCATCAGAATTCCGGACTTCCAGCTCTATTACAATGCTGTCATCATCAAGACAGTATGGTACTGGCACAAAAACAGACACATAGATCAATGGAACAGACTCGAGAGCCCAGAAATGGATCCTCAACTCTATGGTCAAATAATCTTTGACAGAGCAGGAAAAAACATGCAATGGAAAAAAGACAGTCTCTTCAATAAATGGTGCTGGGAAAATTCGACAGCCACATGCAGAAGAATGAAACTCGACCATTCTCTAACACCATACACAAAGATGAACTCAAAATGGATGAAAGACCTCAATGTGAGACAGGAATCCATCAAAATCCTAGAGGAGAATATAGGCAGTAACCACTTTGACATCGCCCACAGCAACTTCTTTCAAGATACATCTCCAAAGAGCCAAGATGTCCATCGACAGATGAATGGATAAAGAAGAGGTGGTATATATACACAATGGAATATTATGGAGCCATAAAAAGGAATGAGATCTTGCCATTTGCAATGACGTGGATGGAACCGGAGGGTGTTATGCTGAGTGAAATAAGTCAATCAGAGAAAGACATGTATCATATGACCTCACTGATATGAGGAATTCTTAATCTCAGGAAACAAACTGAGTGTTGCTGGAGTGGTGGGGGGTGGGAGGGATGGGGTGGCTGGGTGATAGACATTGGGTAGAGTATGTGCTATGGTGAGCGCTGTGAACTGTGCAAGACTGTTGAATCACTGATCTGTACTTCTGAAACAAATAATGCAACATATGTTAAGAAAAAAGAAAAAGAAGAAGATAGCAGGAGGGGAAGAATGAAGGGGAGTCAGTCGGAGGGGGGAGATGAACCATGAGAGACGATGGACTCTGAAAATCTGAAAAACAAACTGAGGGTTCTAGAGGGGAGGAGGGCGGGGGGATGGGTTAGCCTGGTGATGGGTATTAAAGAGGGCACATTCTGCGTGGAGCACTGGGTGTTATGCACAAACAATGAATCATGGAACACTACATCAAAAACTAATGATGTAATGTAATGGTGATTAACATAACAATAAAAAATAAAAAGAAAACTAATGATGTACTGTATGGTGACTAACATAATAATAATAATAAAAAAAGATATATCTCCAAAAGCTAGTGAAACAAAAGCAAAAATGAACTTTTGGGACTTCATCAAGAGAAAAAGCTTCTGCACAGCAAAGGCAACAGTCAACAAAAGAGGCAACCCACAGAATGGGAGAAGATATTTGTAAATGACACTACAGATAAAGGGCTGGTATCCAAGATCTATAAAGAACTTCTCAAACTCAACACCCAAAAAACAAATAATCAAGTCAAAAAATGGGCAGAAGATATGAAAAGACACTCTGTAGAAGACATACAAATGGCTAACAGACACATGAAAAATGTTCATCATCATTAGCCATCAGGGAAATTCAAATCAAAACCACATTGATATACCACCTTACACCAGTTAGAATGGCAAAAATGGACAAGGCAAGAAACAACAAATGTTGGAGAGGTTGTGGAGAAAGGGGAACCCTCTTACACTCTTGGTGGGAATGCAAGTTGGTACAGCCACTTTGGAAAACAGTGTGGAGGTCCCTCAAAAAATTAAAAATAGAGCTACCCTATGACCCAGCAATTGCACTCCTGGGTATTTACCCGAAAGACACAGATGTAGTGAAAAGAAGGGCCATAAGCACCCCAACGTTCACAGCAGCAATGTCCGCAATAGCCAAACTGTGGAAAGAGCCAAGATGCCCTTCAACAGATGAATGGATAAAGAAGATGTGGTCCATATGTACAATGGAATATTGCTCAGCCATCAGAAAGGATGAATACCCAACTTTTACATCAACGTGGATGGGACTGGAGGAGATTATGTTAAGTGAAATAAGTCAAGCAGAGAAAGTCAATTATCATATGGTTTCGCTTATTTGTGGAACATAAGGAATAGCAGGGAGGCCATTAGGAGAAGGAAGGGGAAAGGGAAGGGGGGGGAATCGGAGAGAGAGATGAACCATGGGAGACTATGGACTTTGAGAAACAAACAGGGTTTTAGAGGGGAGGGGGTGGGGTGGGGGGATGGGTTAGCCTGGTGATGGGTATTAAGGAGGGCACGTACTGCGTAGAGCACTGGGTGTTATACGGAAACCATAGATCGTGGATCACTACATCAAAAACTAATGATGTATTGTATGGTGACTAACATAACATAATAAAATTAAAAAAAAATTCTTTCCGACATTGGCCTCTGAGACTCCAATCCACTGAAATCTGTTTCAGCCCTCTACCTTCTTCATAGGGTTCTTACTTGTTTTGCATAGTTTAGCCAGTTGATTTTTTTTAATTTTCCCTTTCTGCAGTCTTTCTTAACAGATCTTGCTTACACTTTTTCTCCCAAGTGTGTAGTACAAAACTGATCTTTCAAAATTTCTGCTTTCATTGTCTTCTTGTCCCAATCCAAAATCTTTCACCAGTTGCCTTCAGAGATGACAGAACCAATGAGATTAAACTCCTTAGTTTAGCCATTCAAGACACTTCTAAATTTGAACACAACTTCTTTTAAAGGGGTATCTCTGACCTTTTCTGATACAAACTTCCAGGTCTAATCAAAAAGGACTATAAAAAGGGTGTCTGGTTGGCTCAGTTGGTAGAGCATGCAATTCTTGATCTTAGGGTTGTAAACTCAAGTCCCATGTTGGGTATAGAGATTACTTTAAAAAAGAAAAGAAAAGAAAAAGCACCATAAGTCTAGGACATTGAGACAAAGATGTGAACAGGTTAATAATAGAGCTCTCAGACCAGAGTGAGTTCTCTCTATAATAAATAACTGTGCTCTCTAGATTTTTCCCACCAATCCTCTTCTCTTTCACACACTTTTTAATTCACATGCTCAGGTCCCATCATCCACTACTAGTATTAGTGTTTCTTAAAGTGAGGTCTGGACATTCTATGCACCAGAACAATACCTATATCTGTGCATTGTGCAAAATGCAGTTTCCTGGGTCCTGCTCCTGAACTACTGAAAAATAATCTCTGGGCTTGAGTTTAAGATTACAAAGTATTAACAAGCTCCCCTGCTATTATGCCTGCTAAAGTTTGAGAATCTCTGATGTAGCCGAAGAGCTGAAAACTCTTCTGTGCCCACTTTGAGTATGTGCTGCTCATCAGTTATCTTCACTTCAGTCTTCCACTAGAGTTGTAACCAAAGAAATGCACACTGAATTTATCATCTCTCTCTTACCACCCTTCTTGGCACAAACAAAATCAAATGAAAACAAATTCCCTGCTCTTTCTCCCATTTCTCCCATGTTGCCACAGCTCATTAGTCAACACAACCAAAACTCTTTCCACAAACAATCTGCCACTAAGCCTCATAAATTCTACCTCCTAAATATTTCTCAAAGCGATCCTTTTTTTCTCCATCTCTATTGTCTTGATTTAGTTCAGTCCTTTGTCGTTTCTCATCCCTGGTGTTGAAATAGTCTTCTAATTAATTTCCCTGCCTCCAGTCTAAGCCTGCTCTCATCATTCATTCAAAAACATTTGTTGAATATAAATTGTGTGTCTGGCGCTGGACTAGGTATAAAGGATACAGAAATATAGGATGCCATCTTTGTGTTCAAGAATCTGAGATGATATTTCTAAAAATGAAAATTTGGATATGTTACCCTAACCACCTTCAGTGGCTCTTCATGTAGCATGGTAGGGTCCAAACTCCTTGGCAGTGTTTCAGGTCCAGTTAATTAAAGGAATCAGAAACCCACTTAAGCTGGCCCAAGACATTCTTACAATGGCTGTTTCCTCTGGCTTCTCTTCCTCCAGGTTTTCACATAGCTAACTCTCTTCCTTCAAGTTTTTGTTCAAATGTCATCTTCTTTATTTAACACTAGAAACAGCCCCACTCTCATGTCTTAACATTTCCCTTACTCCATTTGATTTCTTTGCAATAATACTTTTCACTTTCTAAAGTATTACATAATTTCTGTATTTATGTTCATTGACCGTCATCCATCTTCACCTACTAAAAGGTGACTTGCATAAGAGTAAGGATTATTATCTGTATTTATTTGTTGGTATATATCAAGTGCCTAGAACAGTGTCTGGCACATAGTAGGTGCTTAATAAATAACTGTCAAATAACATAAGGCCGCCCAGTGATCTAGGTAGGAAGTAATGGTGATTTAAAATAAGGTACTAACAATGAGGATGGAGAAAAGTCAGTTTGAGCTAGAATTGACAGAAATAGTGATTAACTGTGGTGATAAAGAGGTGGAGTTATAAGCAGGAATTATTTCAGGGATGTACAGATGCATAGCTGATGCATGCCATTCATTGAAGTATAGAACAGCAGGATAAATGGTTTTGGAAGAAAAAGATAAATTTAGATATGAACAGTCCACGTTTGAGGTGTTTTTAGGTTATCCAAATGGAGATGTTGCTTCAATAGACTGTTGAAGCCAAGAAAGACCTGGTTTTAAAAAATTGATTTAGGAAGTATCAGAATATAAATGGCAGTTCAAGTCACTGGAGTCTGTGACAGTTCCTTGGGTGAGCTATAGAGTGAGAAGAAAAAGTTGCTAATGATGTTGCCTGAAGGGACCAAAAAAGCACTGTTTTAAAGGAGTGGTAGGAGAGAGTGAGCACATGGATTGAAGAGAACTCGTGAGAAGCTTAATTGGGTGGGGTTGGGGAATAAGTAGAAGTTAGGGTAGCAGTTAAAGGAAATAGGAGGCTCAAAGATATTTTTTCCCCCATATGGGAGATACTTGACTATAGTTAAATTCTTATGGAAAGAAACTAACAGAAACATCTAGGCGGTAGGAAAGAAAAGGTGTGGCTACATTTAAGCTGGGCAGGGTAACAGGAAGTTGGATTGACATTTGACTACTCTTATGGGTCTCTAAACTTGAGAAGGTTAAGGAGCAAAGAGATCTAGCTATCAAAGGAGTTGTCTCCATGGACATTGAGGTCTACCTGGAGGATGTCAGAGATTTTAATAATGAAAAAGACTATAAGCTAGATTCTTCAAAATCTTCAGTCAATGAGTAGAAGGGTTAGAATGGGTTAGAAAGTCAGAGAAAAGGAGAATTATGTAGTAATAGGTGATATTTGGTCAGATGGATCATGGTGAACAAAAAAGCTTTGAGTCTTCGGAGAAAGACCCTACATATTAGAGTCAATAATACAAAACATGTATTTGAAGTGTATATATATATATATATATATATGTATATACACACACACATATATATATGCTTATATATTCATTATATATATTTATATATATAAATATATGTTTACATATCCATTATATATGTCCATTATTCATTACATACATATTCAGCTCTAACATTTATTTGAAAAATGTTATTAAAAGATTGAGGCAATGAACTAAGAGTGAAATTGAGCATTGACTGCTGACTCTAGCCCTGCTACTATTATTTTAAAGAGATTTTCCTCTTTATATGTCTAACTTTAAGGTTTGGCACAAAAATTCTTTGTTTTTGTTCATCTTTATGACTCATATGTTGTGTGGTTCCATTACATAATATTTTTGAAATGACAAAATCATAGGAATGGAGAACAAGTAAATGGTTGGCAGGGGCTAAAGGGGCTAAGAAGGCGTGGGGGTGGGAGGAAAGTAAGAGTGTTAAGAAAGGGAATGTGAAGGAGATTCGTGGTGGTGGAAATGTTCTGTGTCTTGACTCTATATATCAATGTCAGCATGCTGGTTGTGAGCAGATGATGGTGTGCAGATATGTCATTCAAGTATTAACCAAAATAATGCTAGTATTGATTTATAAATATCAGATGTAGATTTTAGAAAAAGAAAAGTCACCAGAAGTGAATAGGATCATTATACAATGATAGAAGGGTCAATTCACCCTAAATTCTTAACTATAAATTTGTGTACAGCTGACATGAGAGCTTCAAAATATATCAAAAGCACATATGAATGAAAAATGAAAGGACAAATCCAAAACTGGTAATAGCCAGTGACTTCTACAATGCTCTTAGTAATGTAGTAGGTTGACTAGTATCCTCCAAAAAATATAGGTCTACCTAAAACCACTGAATGTAAGCTAGTTAGTAAAATACTCTTTTTAAAAATATTTTTTTATTTATTTGAGAGAGAGAATGAGATAAAGCATGAGAGGGGGGAGGGTCAGAGGGAGAAGCAGACTCCCTGCTCAACAGGGAGCCCGATGCAGGACTCGATCCCGGGACTCCAGGATCACGACCTGAGTCGCTTAACCAACTGAGCCACCCAGGCACCTGCTAGTTAGTAAAATACTCTTTGCAGATGTAATTAAGTTAAGGATCTCAAGAGGAGATCATCCTGGATTAGGGTGGGCCCTAAATTTTTTATGTTTTATTAAGATTTATTTATTTGAGAGAGAGGAAACGCATGTGAGAGAGAGCATGAGTAGTGGGGAGGGGCAGAGGGAGAGGGAGAAGCAGACTCCCCACTGAACAGGGAGCCCAATACAGGGCTCAATCCCAGGACACTGAGATCATGACCTGAGCCAAAGGCAGATGCTTAACCAACTGAGCCACCCAGGCACCCCTAGAGTGGACACTAAATTAATGACAAGTGCCCTTTTAAGAGAATGGGAGACAACATACAGAGGGGATGATGATGTGAAGATAATGGCAAAGATTAAAATGATACATCTATACAAGAATACCAAGGATTTCTAGCAGCCACTAGAAGTTAGAGAAGCATTGAATAGATTCTCCCTCAGAACCTCCAGAGGAATCAACTGTTGACTCCTTGATTGAGACTGTTGGCCTCCATAACTGTGAGAGAATAATGTTGTTTTAAGCCACCAAATTTGTGATAATTTGTTATGGCAGCCCAAGGAAACTAATAGTAAGCAAAAATATAAAAGAACTAAAGAATATAATCAATTAACTTGACCTGATTGACATTTAAAAATAGTTCACTCAACAACAGCAGAATATACATTTCTTTTCAATGCACATCAAACATTCACCAAGATAAAACATCTTTTGAGTCATAAGACAAACCTGAAATTTTAAAATAATTGAAATCATACAAAGTAAGCTCTTTGACCATAATGAAATTAATCTGGAAATACATAACAGAATAACTGGTAAATCTCCAAGCATTTGGAAATTAAATATCACATTTCTATGGATCAAAGCAATAGTCTCAAGGGATCTTAGAAAACACTTTGAACTGAACAAAAATGGCAATATAACTTAATTTACAGAGGTAAAGCAGTGCTTAGAGTAAAATTTATAACATTAAGTGATTAGTCTAGAAAAGAAAAAAGGTATTAGTTCAAAACCTAATATCCCATCTTAAAAATCTAGAGAAAGCAAGAAGGGAATAAATAGTACAGTAGAAATTATTAAAATAGGGAAGAGAAACACAGTAGAGAAAAATCAATAGAACTAAAACTAGATCAATGAAATTGACAAAATAAATAAATCTTTAAAAAATAAAACATAACAAAAAATTTAGGGCCCACCCTAATCCAGGATGATCTCCTCTTGAGATCCTTAACTTAATTACATCTGCAACCTTTATCAATTTCCAACTTAAAAGGAAATAAAAGACATAAATAACCAATATCAGGAATGAAAGAAGGGATATTACTGAAGAAATCATGGACTCTAAATATAAGGGAAGAAGTTTGGGAAGATGGCAGAATAGGAGGATCCGGAGCTCACTTCATCACATGGACACACCAAGATAACAGCCACATTAGTGCAACGAACGCTGAAAAAAAACCAAAAGACCAGCAGAACAAACTTCTCGCAGTTAATTGTAGAGAGGAGGCCATATCCAAAAAGGTAGGAGGGGTGGAGACCAAACCCTGGTTGGAAACCAAACCCCCTGCTGGACTAACCACAAATGGGTTAGTCTCCTCCACAAGTGTGGAGGAGAGGATCAGACCCCACAACAGGTACTCCAGACATGGGATACCTACACTGGGAAGATGAGTCCCCATAACATTTTCACTTTGAAAACCAGTGGGGCTTAGCTTTGGGAATTTTTACCATCAGTAGGGCTTAACTCTGCATACTTTTTTTTTTTTTTTTTGAAGATTTTATTTATTTGACAGAGAGACACAGCGAAAGAGGGAACACAAGCAGGGGGAGTGGGAGAGAGAGAAGCAGACTCCCTGCTGAGCAGGAAGCCCAATACAGGGCTCAATCCCAGAACCCTGGGATCATGATCTGAGCCAAAGGCAGATGCTTAACAACTGAGCCACTTAGGCACACCCTGCATACTTTAAAACTCAGCAGGCTTAACTCTGGGAGAGGGTGATAGGAAATGGGGTCCCACCCTTAAAGAGCCAGGATAATAAATAACCTGGCTGAGATATAGCATAGAAGCAGCAGTTTGAAAAGCACCCAGAGCATATAAGATTTATTTACTAATATCAGAACAGGTTCTGGGGTGGGGGTGGCAGAGACCTTTAGGAGACTTCTTCAAGAACAAAAGTGCTAGTCGGTGCTATTTCTTTCCTCCCCCACCCCCCAAGCTGACGTAGCAAGAATCAGAGCAAATATTTTCCACCTATTTTACTAGCACTGCGGGCCCCACTTTCATGTTCTCTTGCAGATCCACTCCAAGGCATCCCCTACAAAGCAGTTCCTTCTCCTGCACACCTTGCAAACAGTCCAGCAGGGACCAGCAGCACTCTAAAGTGACTCCTGACCTGGGGAGAGGGGAAGATAACCACACACATTAATGTGCCCATAGACCCAGCAGCTGAATCTTATACCTGGCAGCACAGACAGAGTGCTCTGCCAATCAGTGCAATTGCAGCCATGCCAGAGGACTAGGAGCAGGCATCTAGTCTGACCGCTGGCCCTGCCCACTGATAAAAGCCTCACTGGGGACAATATAGGAAGAACACTCTGCAGGTTGGGGTGACTGCAGCCCCAGCAGATGGACTTAGAGTAGGCATCAGTTTGACTGCCGCCCCTGCCCACCAAAGAAAGCTTCTCAGGGGGCAGAATAGGAAAAGTACCCTGCAATTCAGTGTGACTGCTGCCTTGGAAGACAGGCTGAGAGCAGGACCTTGTCTGACTGCTGACACCACCCAACTGTAAGTCCATGGAAGCCCCAGACAGGACTCTTAATAGCACAGGGCTCAAACACTGCCCAGTGCATCCACAAAGGGCAAATGGGCCATCAGTGCTAACTGGACTGAAGGCAAACCAGCTCAGCTATAACGGTAGTGTGCATCCTACCCACATAGGAGATGCTCTTCAAGTGCCTGGTTCTGGTGAATAGGGGGCTTTGTGTTATGGGGCACCACAGGACCTCTTTTTTTTTTTTTATACATACAAGTATATTTTATTAACTCTCTTCATGCAATATAGTCTGGTTGATACATCCATTTACTGAAATAATACTGTTCTCAACATAGTAAGCAAGTAGCGTTCTTAGAATCATTTTTACTACATGTATACTTAAACACATCTCTACCTATGCTTCTCTATTGCAGGCATTCTTAAACACTTTTTCACATGCATTGCAGATTTTGCAAAACTTCCATTAAATGATGGTAATATTGTTCTCAACATAGCATGGAAGATGGAAGTATCACCTTTATTATAAGTGTTCTTAAACATATCTACATGCACTGCAGAATAGTCATTTTTAGTCATTGAAATGACACTGTTCTCAACATGGCAAACAAGCATCAGCAGGACCTCAGCGGGCATAAGAATGGATCAGCAATCTGGAAGACAGTAATAGAAAGCAACCAATCTGAACAGCAAAAAGAAAAATGAATAAAAAATGAGAATAGGTTAAGGGAACACAGAACATAAGCATCATAACATCCTCACTATAGGAATCTCAGAAGGAAAAGAGAGAAGAGGGCAGAAAATGTATTTAAGGAAATAGCTGAAAACTTCCCTAATCTGGGGAAGGAAACAGACATCTAGATCCAGAAGCACAGAAGCCCCAAACAAAACCCAAGGAGGCCCACACCAAAATAAAAAAAAAAAAATTGAAATGGCAAAAAGTAGTAATAAAGAGAGAATTTTAAAAGCAACAAGGTATAACAGTTACATATAAGGGAAATCCCATAAGGCTATTAGCTGAGTTTTCAACAGAAACTTTACAGGCCAGAAGAAAGTGACACAGTATATTTAAAGTACTGAAAGGAAAAAAAATCTGCAACCAAGAATACTCTACCCAGAAAGATCATCATTCAGAATAGGAGAGATAAAGAATTTCCAGACAAAGTTAAAGGATTCATCACTAAACCAATCTTACAAGAAATGTTAAAGGGAATTCTTTGAGTGGAAAGAAAAGACCATAATCAGGACTAAGAAAATTATGAAAAAAACTCACAGGTAAATGCAAACATACAATAAAAGTAGTAGATTAATCACTTGTAAAACCAGTATGGAAATAAAAGCACAAAGCAGTAAAAACAATTATATTTACAAACATCAGTCAAGAGATTCATAAGAGAATATAAATTATGACATCATATACATAAAACATGGAGGCAGGGAGAAAAGTTTAGTGCTTTTAGAATGAGTTCAAACTTATGAGACCATCTATTTAATATAGACTGATAGATGCATAAGATGTTTTATATATGAACCTAAAGGTAACCATAAATCAAAATCCTATAATAGACACCCCAAAAAATAAAGAAAAAGGAATCCAAGCATAACACTAAAGAACGCTATCAGACCACAGGGCAACAGGGAAAGAGAAGGACAGAGAAGAACTACAAAAATGGTTATAAAACAAGAAAATGGCAATACGTATATACCTATCAATCGTTTTAAACATAAATGGCCTAAATGCTCCAATCAAAAGACATAGTGTGACCAAATGGATAACATTATTTACAATAGCCAAGATATGGAAGCAGCCCAAGTATTTTTTTGCTGATGGATAAAGAAGAGATGGTATATATATTTAGGATGGAATATTACTCATGCATCAAAGGAATGAAATCTTGTCATTTGCAACAACATGGATGGACCTAGAGATATTATGCCATGTAAAATAAGTCAGAAAAAGACAAATACCATATGATTTCACTTATATTTGCAATCTAAAAAACACAACAAAGGAACAAACAAAAACCAAACAGACTCATAAACAAAGTGATGGTTGCCTGTGAGGTGTGGTGGTGAGGAAACAGGCTAAATAGGAGAAGGAGATTAAGAGGCACAAACCCCCAGTTATAAAGTAAGTCACGAGGATGAAAAGTACAGCAGAGGGAATATCCTCAATTATATTTTAATAACTTTGTATTGTTACAGATGGTAACTATACTTATCACGGGAAGCATTTTGAAATGTATGTATTTGTTGAATCACTACGTTGTATACCAGCAATTAGTATAATATTGTATGTCAACTATACCTCAATTTTTAAAAACCCAGAACTTTTTTTTTTTAAATATTTTATTTATTTGAGAGAGAGAGAATGAGCAGAGGCAGAGGGAGAGGGAGAGGGAGAAGCAGGGTCCCCACTGAGCAGGGAGCCCAGCACGGGGTTCAATCTCAGGACCCCAGGATCATGACCTGAGCTGAAGGCAGATACTTAACTGACTGAGCCACATAGGGACCCCAAAACCCAGAACTTTCTTAATCCATTAAACAACACGCACAGCAAATATACAGCAAACATCACAGTCAGTGGTTAAAAATTGAGTGCTTTTTCATAATAAGGCAAAGATGTCTACTTTTACCACTCGTATTCAACATCATACCAGAAGGGCTAGCCATTGCATGGAGAAAGAAAAAGAAGTCAAGCACATGTAGGCCCGACATGAGATAAAACCCATCCTATTTGCAGAGGACAGGATTATCTATGTAGAGAATCCAAAGGAACCTACAAAATACTCTGAGAACTAATACGAAAGTTTATCGATTATAGTATATAGAAGGTCAACACACAAAATTCAGTTGCATTTCCATATATAGTATTTTTATTAAAGAAAATTTAGAAATGAAAGTAAAATAAATAATACCATCTACAAGAGGTTAAAAAATGAAATCCTGAGATAAAATTCTAAAAAACTAGATAAAATATAGTCTGAAAACTATAAAATGCTGATAAAAATTATAGATTTATATAAATGAAGTGACAAATCATATTTATGGATTGGAAGACTTCCATATAGTTAATATTTTAATTGTCACCTAACTATAGACTTAAAACAATTTGGAACAAAATCCCCACGGGAAGCTTTGCTGATCTAGATAAACTGATTCCAAAATTTACATAGAAAAGTAAAGGAACTATAATACATAAAATAACTTTTAAAAAGAAGAAAATTGGAGGTCATACAAAATTTCAAGGCTTACTACAATAGTGCAGTGTAGAATTAATGAAAGGATAAACAAGTATGAGAAGAAGAGAATAGAAAGTTCAGAAATGTAACCATATAAATATGGCTAATTGATATTTTTGCAAATGCAGAAAGGAGATTCAATGGAAAAATGATAGTTTTACAAGAAACGGTTGGAACAATCTGCCATCCATACAATAAGAAAATGAATATCAATCTAAGCCTTATACCTTATATAAAAATTAACTTAAATGGATCATAGAGCTACATGTAAAATTTAAAACCACAGAATTTTCTTTAAAAATAAAAAAACAGAATATCTTAATGACCTGTGCTTAGAGTTCTTAGATAGGATACTGAACGCATAATCCATAAATTAAAAAAAATATTAACTTGAACTTCATGAAGGTTAACACACTTTCCTTTGTGAACGAGTGTTGAGAAAATGAAAAGACAAACTACAGAGCAGGAGAAAATATTTGCCAATCACACATTTAACCAATCACTTGTAACTAATATATAAGGAACTCTCAAAATTCAACAGTAACAATGCAAGCAATAAAAAATTGGGCAAAAAATTTGAATACATCCTTTGCCAAAGAGGATATATGGATGGAAAATAAAGGAATAAAAAAGATAATCAATATTATTTACTATTAAGGAAACACCAAATAAAACCCTGATGAACTATCCCTATCAGAATGGCCAAAAAAACAAAACAAAAAACCCGCCAAACTCCCCCCCCAAAAAACCCCCCCAAAAACTAAAGAAAATCCTGCAATATCAACTTCTTGTAAGAATGTGGAATGTGAGAATGCCAAAAATTATACCCTGTCTGCAAAGTTTGGCAGTTCCTTATACAGTTAAATATACACTTATGTACCATATACTCTAGTAAATGGTACATAGTAAATCTCATTCTTATATATGAATTGTAGAGTAGAGTCTCTCACTGTGGAATTATTGATGTTTTAGGCCAATAAATCTTTGCTTTGGTGGTGGGGGGCGCTATCCTGTCCATTGTAAGATAATGTACTTTGACTCCTATCCGTTAAATGCCTAGCAATTCTTCCCTCCACAACACCGATCTTGCTTTAGTCGTGGTAATCAAAAATGTTCTCCAGGCAGTGCCAAAATTTCCCTGAAGAACAAAATTAGCCCTGACTGTGAATCACTGCCATAGAGCAATGAGGACTTACATTCACACAAAACCTGTACATGAGTGTTTATAGTAGCTGTATTCATAATTACCCCAAGCTGGATACAAGCAAATGTTCTTCAATGAGTGAATGGGTTAAAACAAAACAAAAAAACTGGTACATTCATACAACGGAGTACTGTCCAGCAATAAAAATAAACAAATATTGAGACATACAACGATATCGACAAATCTCATGTACATTATGCTGATGGAAAGATGCCAGTCTCAAAAGATTACGTACTGTATGAGTCCATTTAAACTATAACTATAGAGAATAGATCAGTGGTTGCCAAAGGTCAGAGGAGGAGGGACAGTGTAAATACGAAGAGCCAGTTTATCAGGATGATGGAACTGGTCTGAATTGTGACTGTGCTTACACAAACCTAGACCCCATGTTAAAACTCATAGAACTGTACAGATGCACCTGGGTGATTCAGTCGGTTGGGCGTCTGCCTTCGGCTCAGGTCATGATCCCAGGGTCCTGGGATGGGGCCCCGCATTGGGCTCCCTGCTTGGCAGGGAGCCTGCTTCTCCCTCTCTCTCTGCCCCTTCCCCTGCTGTGCTCTCTGTCAAATGAATAAATAAAATCTTAAAAAAAAAAAAAAAAAAAACAAAGCCTCATAGAACTGTACACTAAGTAGTTAGTTTTATTGTATTTGTAGTTGAAACAAAATACAGCATATATATCCCAGGTCTGTCCACACCAGCTCCTGCCTTGTGTAAATTTGTTAAATCAAGCTAGGGTCAGGATAGAAATGAAAATGAGAATATTGGAAACATGATAAAGGCATAGAGTCTGTACTTGGTCACTCAGTATCATGTATTTCAATGATTCTTGCCTCTTATGCTTCCTTTATCATTCCAATGTCTTATACAAAATACTAAGGTATGCTTGAAATAAAAAAAGAAATTTTAGCCCCATTTCCAAAGAGATAATAGTTGGGGGGAATTAGGTTTTCATATTGGATTAAAGGTTAAAAAGGGGGAGAGGGTCCTATGGCAGCATAGGAAGACCCTCCCACAGACACACTAAATTTATACCTACATTTAGAGCCATTCCTCCTGAGGAACTGTATCAAAGGGCTTTTGCACAACAAAGGATAGAGAGGCCAGGTAGAGAAGAGCAGGAGAGATGCGGACGGTTATGTTGGTAACCTCTCTACCAACACTGAAAACTGCAGTTGGGAGGGATATCACTGAGGAGCCCCTGCACAGATTCACCTGTCTTGGAGCACAGAAAAGAAAAAAAAAATCCTTGTGGTTTAAAGGGCAAAGTAGAGTATAAATGAAGAAAACCCTACAGTGTCCCTACCGTGCCCACCAAATATTGCTGGAACTCTCTGGGGTTGGTGGTAATGACAAGCTCCATTGTTTACATTTCCTTTCCACCGCAATAGCACCGGCAGAAGCAGAGTCCTGGTGTGCTAGTAAGCCTGCCACCTCAGACCTCCAGGATTCTAGCCTGCACCAGTTCCAGGTTACTCCCTCAAGGCAGGGTCCCCCCCTGCACTTGTCGCAGTGATAGCTGTCCCAGCAAGCATACACTGGTGCAGTACACACTGAGAAACCCTCAGCCTGTGCCCACAGCTCCAATCATATTGCCAATGTGGCCTGGGCACAAGGTACTCCAGTACACACCCGGCCCATGCCAGCTTCAGCTCCAGCCATCCCAGCAGGGATCCCAGGTGGAGTGCCCTAGCCAACACTGGGCCATGCTTGCTTCACCTATGGCCATCCTGCCAAGGAACCTCCTGTGCAGAACACCTTGGGACCCCCCAGGCTGTGCCTATTTTAGCTCCAGCCATCCCACTATGGTGGCACCTGGGCACAGTGCCCCAGGACCCCCTGCTTGTGCCTGCTTCACCTCCAGCTGTTCCACCAAGGCAGCCCTGGCATGGAGTGCCCTGAGATCCACAGCTCATGCCTGCTACAGTTCCAGCCAAAGCCACCACGCACAGTCTACAAGGGAGACTACCACACAAAAGCACAATTTTTCAAGACTGCAAGAGGTAGCTATTTCACATAATTCCTAAAAGGAAAAAAGCATATAAAATCAAAATGAGGAGAAACAGGAAGACACTCCAAATGAAAGAGCAAGACAAAAACTTCAGAAAAAGAACTTAACAAAATGAATATAAGTAATCTACCTGATAAAGAATTCGGTTATAGGGGTGCCTGGGTGGCTCAGCTGGTTAAGCAACTGCCTTTGGTTCAGGTCATGATCCTGGAGTGCTGGGATCGAGTCCGGCATCAGACTCCTTGCTCGGCAGGGAATCTGCTTCATCTTCTGATCCTCCCCCCTCTCATGCTCTCTCTCTCTCTCTCAAATAAAAATCTTTATTAAAAAAATAAATGCAGTTATAATTATAAATATGTTCACCAGACCTGAGCAAAGAGTGAACTACTGAGAACTTCAAAAGAGAATATTTTTTAAAAAAATAAGAATACAATAACTGAAATGAAAATTACACTAGAGAGAATCAACAAACCCATTCGAGGATGCAGCAATCACCAATTTGGAAGACAGGGTAGTAGAAAGCACATATGCTGAACAGCAAAAAGAAAAAAAAAATTTTTTTAAGATTTTATTTATTTGACAGGGACTCAGTGAGAGAGGGAACACAAGCAGGGGGAGTGGGAGAGGGAGAAGCAAGCTTCCCGCGGAGCGGGGAGCCCGATGTGGGGCTCGATCCCAGGACCCTGGGACCATGACCTGAGCCGAAGGCAGATGCTTAACAACTGAGCCAGCCAAGTGCCCCAAAGAAAAAATAATTTTTAAAAATGGAGATAGGTTAAAAGACCTCTGGGGCAACATCAAGCATACTAACATAGGCATTGTTCAGATTCCACAAGGAGAAAAGAGAAATGGGGCAGAAAATTATGTGAAAAAAATTTTTTGAAGAAATAATAGCTGAAAAGTGCCCTAACCTGGGGAAGGAGACATTCATATTTAGGAATCACAGAAAGCCCCAAATAAGATGAACCCAAGGAAGTCCACACAGAGACACATAATAATTAAAATGTCAACAATTCATGAGAAAGAGAACATTTTTTTTTCTTAAAGATTTCATTTATTTATTTGACAGAGAGAGAGAGAGTGCAGGTAGGGGGAGCAGCAGAGGGAGAGGGAGAAGCAGGCTTCCTGCTGAGCATGGAGACCAGTGCAGGGCTCCATCCTAGGACGCTGAGATCATGACCTGAGCCGAAGGTAGATGCTTAACCAAGGGAGCCATCAAGCACCCTGAGAAAGAGAATTTTAAAAGCAGTAAGAGAAAACCAAGGAAAACCCTCATAAGGGTATCAGATGATTTTTCAGGAGAAATACTGCATGATATATTGAACATGCCAAAAGGAAAAAAAAGCCATTAACCAAGAACACTGTACCCAGTAAGGTTGTAATTCAGAACTGAAGAGAAAGTTTCTCAATCAAAAAAGGATTTCATCACCACTAAACTGGCCTCATAAGAAATTTTAAAGGAATTTATTTATGCAGAAAATAAAAGGCCATATTTAGAAGAAATTATAAAAGGAAAAATTGTCACTGATAAATGGTAACATACCAGAAAGGTAGTAGGTTGATCACTTATAAAATTTGAATGAAGGTTAAAAGACAAAAATGGTAATTCAGTTATATCTAAAAAATGAAGGGATTCACAAAATGAAAAAGATGTAAAATATGATATCGTATACACAAAACATGGTGGGTGGGAGCAAAATTTAGTGCTTTTGGAATGTTTAAACTTAAGCAACCATCAACTTAATATAGACTGCTATGTAGTTAGAATGTTATGTATGAACCTCGTGGTAACCATAAGCCAAAAACCTATGATACACCAAAAACTTAAAATTAAAAAGTGATCAAAGCACAATAATAACAAAAATCATCAATTACAAAGGAAGAGAGCAAGAGAAGAAAGAATAGCCTTGGCAGGATGGTGGAGTGGTAGGATGCTGAGTTCGCCTCATCACACAGATACACTGCCATCATGGCCATATCAGGGCAACTGACTACGAAACCCGCCCAGAAGACTAGCAGAACAGACATCCCACAGTTAATTGTAGAGAGGCGGCCACATCAAAAAGGGTAGAAGGGGTGGAGATATCTGTGATCTGTGTGCTTTATCATAAATGGCAGGGACACCACAAGCATGGAGAAATGAGAGAATAAGACCCCGCACTAGGCACCCAGGCACAGGGCCCCACACTGGGAAGACAAATTCCCGTAACATTTGGTTCTGAAAACCAGTGGTGCTTAATTTTGTGCATTTTTACAATCAGCAGGGCTTAACTCTGGGTACTTTAAGAATCAACAGGCTTAGCTCTGGGAGAGCTGGAGGGGAATAGGGAACTGATTCCCTGCCCTTAAAGAGCCAGTGGAACAAACACCCTCACTGAGATACAGCATAAAAGCAGCAGTTTGCAAAGCACCTGGGGTGTACAAGAAGGAGATTTACTCATCTCAGGACTTGTCTCTTTCCCTTCCTCCCTTCCCTCCCTCCCTCCATCCCTCCCTCCCTTTCTCTCTCTCTCTAAAAAAAAAAAAAAAAAAAAAAAAAAGGCTGGTGGGTGCCATTTATCCACCCCTCAGCCTAGATAGCCAAGCCCTTGCAGGAACCAGAGCAAACACTCTCTACCTATCTTACTAGCACTGCACACCCCATCACCTTCATATTCTCCTAGGAATCTGTACCTGTCAAACCTGCCCCACTCTGCAGGCATTCCTCTAAAGCTTCCTGCCCCTACATACCCTGTAAGAAGTCTTGGTAGACCAGCACCACTCTAAAGTAACTCCTGCCCTGAGGAGAGGGGAAGATAACCACATACACCAAAGTGCCCTCAGTCCCAGCAGCCAAACTTTATAGCTGGCAGCACAGAGAGAGTGCCCTTCCAATCAGTGCAACTGCAACCATGCCAGAGGGATTGGGGACAGGCACCGGGTCTGATTGGTGGTCCTGCCTACCAGTGAAAGACTCACAGGGGACAAGGCAGGGAGGATGCTTTGCACTTCAATGCAACTGCAGCACTGGCAGATGAGCTGAGGACAGGCATCTTGTCTGACTGCTGATATCAGCAGCCCCAAAGCAGCCCCAGACTGGCCTCTAAACAGCACAGGGACCAAACCCTTCCTGGCATACCCACAAAAGGCAAAGTGGGCCATTGCAGTCAACTGATCTGAAGGCAAACATGGATGAGCTACAATAGTAGGAAGAACACAACCCCCATAGGAGACACCACTCAAGTGCCTGGCTTTGGTGAACAGGGGGCATTGTACTACAGGATACCAAATGACCTCTTCTTCATAAAGTCACTACTCTCAAGATCAAGACATATGGCTGATTTTCCTAATACCTAGAAACAAACAGAGAGAGAGGGAGACAGAAGATGAGGAGACAAAGGACTATGTTCCAAATGAAAAGAGGACAAAACCACAACAAAAGACCTAAATGAGCTATATGAAACAGAGATAAGCAAAAAAAAAAAAAAAAAAAAAAAGAAAGAAAGAAAGAAAGAAAGAAAGAGGAAAAGAAACAAAGATAAGCAATATGCCTGATAAAGAATTTGAAGTAATGGTTATAAAGATACTGGGTGTGAGAAGAGAGTGGAGGATCTCGGTGAGACCATCAACAAAGAGATAGAAAATATATAAAGAACCAGTCAGAGATGAAGAACTCAATAACTGCAAAAACATACTAGAGGGAATCAGTAGCAGATTAGAGGAGGCAGAAGAACACATCTGTGATCTGAACGACAGGGTAATGTAAAACAACCAAGCCAAACACCAAAAAGAACAAAAAAAAATAATAGCATTAAAAATAATTTAATAACTAGGAATAAACTTAGCCAAAGAGGTGAAAAGACCTTTACTCAAAATTATAAAATATGGATGAAAGAAATTAAAGATGACAAACAAATGGAAAGATATTCCATAAACATGGATTGGAAGAACTAATATTGTCAGAATGTCCCTGCTACCCAAAGCAATCTACAGATTTAATGCAATCCCTATTAAATTCCAACAACATCTATCACAGAACTAAAATAATCCTAAAATTTGTATGAAACCACAAAAGACCTCAAATCTTGAGCACTCTCTCTGTGCTGCCAGCTATAAATTTGTATGAAACCTCAAAAGCAATCTTGAGAAAGAAGAACTAAGCTAGAGGTATCAGAATCCCAGATTTCAAGATAAACTACAAATTTATAGTAATCAAAAATGTTATGGTACTGGTACAAAATAAACACAGATTAATGAAAAAGAATGAAGAGTCCAGAAATAAACCCACATTTATATGGTCAATTAATCTAAAACAAAGAAGGCAAGAATATTCAATCAGGGAAAGACAGTCTTTTCAACAAATGGTGGTGGGAAAACTGGACAGCTGTATGTGAATGAATGAAAACAGACTACTCTTACACTATACAAAAATAAACTGAAAATGCATTAAAGACCTAAATGTGAAACCTAAAGCCATAAAACCCTAGAAGAAAGCATACACAATAATTTCTCTGACACCAGCCAAAAAAAATTTTCTAGATATGCTTCCTCAGACGAGGGAAACAAAAGCAAAATTAAACTATTGGGACTACACAAGAATAAAAATGTTTTGCACAGTGAAGGAAACCATCAACAAAAGGACAAGGCAATCTACTGGAAGGCAGAAAATATTTCCAAATGATATATTTAATAAGGGGTTAATATCTTAAATATGTAAAGAACTTATACAACCAACTCAACACCAAAAAACCCCCCAAGTAACCTAGTTTAAAAATGGGCAGAAGACCTGAAGAGACGTTTTTCCAAAGAAGACATCCACATGATCAACAGACACATGAAAAGATGCTCAAAAATCACTCATCATCAGGCAAATGCAAATCAAAACCACGAGATATCGCCTCATGCCTGTCAGAATGTCTGGAATAAAAAAAATCACAAGAAATAAGTGTTGGTGAGGATGTGGAAAATAAAGAACACTTATGTGCTGTTGCGGGGGGTGGGATGCAACTGCCACTATGCAACTGCCACTGGGAGTATGGGAGATAGCATGGAGTTTCCTCAAAAATTAAAAATAGAAATACCGTATAACTCAGTAATTTTACTCCTGGGTATTTACTCAATGAAAATGAAAACACTGATTCAAAAAGATATATTCAACCTTATATTTATTGTACCCCTATCATTTATAATAGCCAAGATAAGGAAGCAACACAAGTGTCCATAGATAGGTGAATTAAGATGTGATACACACACACACACACACACACACACACACACACACACACACACACACACACTCTACTCAGCCATAAAAAGAATGAGATATTGCCATTTGCAACAAGATGGATGGATCTAGAGTGTTATAATGCTAAGTGGCATAAGACAGAAAGACAAATATGATTTCACTCATATGTACAGTTTAAGGAAAAAAAGAAAAAAATACAGAGAATAAACTGGTGGTTGTCAGAAGAAAGGTGGGTGGCAGGATGAGTGAAATAAAGGGGATTGAGAGTACACTTATCTTGATGAGCACTGAGAAATGTACAGTATTGTTGAATCATATTATACATCTGAAATATAACACTGTATTTTAATTATACTTCAGTAAAAAAAACCCAGAATTTAAAAAGCCAAGAAAACAATAAAATGGCAATAATACATACCTAAGAGTAATTATTTTAAGTGTAAATGGATTAAATTCTCTCATCAAAAGACACAGCGTGACTAAATGGATAAAAACAAGTCCCATCTATATGCTGCCTACAAGAGACTCACTTCAGACCTAAAGACACATACAGACTAAAAGTGAAGGGTTGGAAAAAGACATTCCATGCAAATTAAAGCAAAAAAAAAAAAAAAAACCCAAAAAACAAAAAAACCCTGAGGGAGCAATACTTCTATCAGAAAATAAAAGAAAAAGAAGAAGACAGCAGGAGGGGAAGAATGAAGGGGAGTAAGTTGGAGGGGGAGACGAACCATGAGAGACGATGGACTCTGAAAAACAAACTGAGGGTTTTAGAGGGGAGGAGGGTGGGGGGGATGGGTTAGTCTGGTGATGGGTATTAAAGAGGGCACATTCTGCGTGGAGCACTGGGTGTTATGCACAAACAATGAATCATGGAACACTACATCAAGAATTAATGACGTAATGTATGGTGATTAACATAACAATAAAAAAATTAAAAAATAAAATCTTAAAAAGAAAATAATAGATTTAAAAAAAAGACTAAGTGATGAATCGTTAAATTCTACTCCTGAAACCAGTATTACACTATATGTTAACTAAAATTTAAATAAAAACTTGGAACATGGGGAAAAAAAGACTATAACAAGAGACAAAAAGGGTATTACATAATGATAAAGGAAACAATCCCACAAGAGAATAAAACCATTTATAAATGTGCATGCACCCAGTTTTAGAGCACCTAAATACATAAAGTAGATAATAATGAAGGGAGGGGGATGCCTGGGTGGCTCAGTCAGTTAAGCATCTGCCTTTGGCTCAGGTCATGATCTCAGGGTCCTGGGATCGAGCCCCACATCAGGCTCCCTGCTCAGTGGGGAGCCCGCTTCTCCCTCTGCCTGCTGCTCCCTCTGTTTGTGCTCATTCACTCTCTCTCTCTGACAAACAAATAAAATCTTAAAAAAAATTAATGAAGAGAGAAATTGACAGTAATACAATGAAGAAGGGGACTTTAACACCCTACTTACATCAGTGGATAAATTATCCAGAAAAAAATCAATAAGGAAATAGAGTTGAACACATTAGACTAGATGAACTTAACAGATATATCAGAACATACCATCACCACACAGTAAAGTACACTTTCTTTTCTAATGTACATAGAACATTCTTCAAGATAGATCACAAGTTAGGCTGCAAAAAAAGTCTCAATACATTTAAGAAGAATGAAACTATATCAAGCATATTTCCTGACCACAACAGTATGAAATTAAAAATTACAAGAACAAATAAGACTTATTCTTACTTGGAGAACTAGAAATGGAGGCTAGAAAACATGCTACTCAATAACCGATGGTCAAAGAAGTCAAAGAAGAAATTAAAAACTTTCAGACAAAATAACAACACATTGGTTCAAAGTATTTGATACAAAGCAAAAGTAGTTCGTTTAAAGCAATACCTGCCTATCTTGAGAAACAAGAAAGACCTCAAACCATCTAACTTTATATTTAAAGGAACTAGAAAAAGAATAAGCAAAGCCCCAAGGTAGTACAAGGAAAGAAGTAACAAAGATCAGGGTGGAAATAGAGTAAAAAAAAAAAAAAACCAGAAAAGATATATAAAACAAAGAGTTGGCTCTTCAAAGATAAAATTGATAAACCTCTAGGCAGAATCATGAAGGAAAGAAAAGAGGAGTAGAAATAAAAAATAAGACTGGAGATGCTACCACTGACATCACAGAAATACAAATGATTATGAGACAACTACAAAAAAAATGTACACCAACAAATTGGATAAACTAGAACTAGATAAAAATCTAGAAATATACAATCTTCCACAACTGAAGTAGGAAGAAACAGAAAATCTGAACAGACTGATACTAGTAATGAAATTAAATTGGTGATTAAAAACTCCCAACAAACGTTAAGTCTAGGACCAGATGGCTTCACAGGTGAATTGTTTCAAACATTTAAGAGTTAACATCTATTCTTCTCAAATTATTTCAAAAATAGAAGAGGAAGGAAGCTTTCAAATTCATTCTACAAGGCTAACATTACCCTAATACCAAAATCTGACAAAGGCCCTATGAAAAGGGAAATTACAGGCCAATATCTCTGATGAATATAGATGCAAAAACCTACAATAAAATATTAGCAAAATGAATTCAACAATACATTGAAAGGATTATTCACCACAATCAAGTGAGAGATGCAAGGATAGTTTAATATTCCCAAATCAGTCAACATACCAATACGTGGTATGATATGCCACAGTAACAAAATGAAGGATAAAAATGATCTCAATTGATACAGAAAAAGCATTTGACAAAATTCAACATCTGTTCATGATAAAAATTCTCAACAAAGTGGGTTTAGAAGAGATATACCTCAACATAATAAAGGCCATATATTAAAAAAATGCACAGCTAACTCACAATTATGAAAAGCTGAAGGTTTTCCTGTAAGACCAGGAACAAGACAAGGATGTCCACTCTCATGACTTTTACTCAACACAGTACTGGAAGATCTAGCCACAGCAAACAGACAAAAAATAAAAGGCATCAAAATTTGTAACAAAGATGTAGAACCATCACCATTTGCAGAGGACATATTATATATAGAAAACCCTAAAGACTCACAAAATTTATTATAACTAATAAACAAGTTCAATAAAGTCGCAGGATACAAAATCAATATACAGGAAGTGTTTTCTCTACACTAACTATTAAATGCTAGGGAAATTCAGAAAACGATTCCATTTACAATTGCATAAAGAATATCTAAAAAGAAATTTATCCAGGGAGATAAGAAAAAAATCTGTACATTGAACACTGTAAGACATTGATGAATGAAATTAAATACACCATGAGGAAATGGAAAGATATACCATGCTCATAAACTGGAAGAATGATTATTTAATTGTCCATATTACCAAAAGCAATGTATAGATTCAATGCAATCCCTATAAAAAATACCAATAGTATTTTTCACAAAATTAGAACAAATAATCCTAAAATTTATACAGAACCACAAAAGGCCATCTTTTGCACAGGAAAGGAAGTCATCAGCAAATGAAAAGACAGCCTACTGAATGGGAAAATATATTTGCAAATGATATATGAAATAGCGGGTTACTATTCAAAACATATAGAGTTCCAGTCTAAGATGGTGATGAGGAACTTACCTCCTCCATGGACAAACCAAATCTACACCTATATACAGAGCAAGTCCTGCTGAAGAAGAACGGAGGGCTGACGGACAGCTTATGCACAACAAAAGATAAAGAGACCACACAGAAAATGGCAAGAGAGACAGAGACACAGTAACAAAGGGAACCTCCGCCTCTGATGGCTACCAAAACCTCAGAATAAAAAGAACTAAATGAAATGGAGATAAGTAATCTATCAGATAAAGAGTTCAAAGTAATGGTCATAAAGATGATAGGTGGACTGGAGATAAGAGTGGATGAACTCAGTGAGTACTTCAACAAAGAAAAAACATAGAAAAGAACCAATCAGGCCGAAGAATACAATAACTGAAGTGAAAAACACACTGAGGGAATCAACACCAGGTGTACCTTGGCTCAGTGACCTGGAAGACAGGGTAATGAAAAGCAGCACTCAAGCTGAACAGCAAAAGAAAAAAGAATTTAAAAAATGAGGATAAGTTAAAGGATCTCTTGGATAAGATCATGTGAACAAATGTTTACATAATAGGGGTTCAAGAAGGAGAAAGGAGAGAAAGGGGCAGAAAACTTATCTGAAGAAATAATAGCTGAAAATTTTCCTAATATGGGGTAGGAAACAGACATTCATGTTCAGGAGGCACAGAGAATCCCAAACAAGATGAACCTAAGGAAGTCCACATCAAGACACATAATAATTGAAATGTCAAGATTAAAGATAAAGATATCAGGGTAATACAGGCCTTAGAATGAATGTGGAAGTTTTCCTTCATTTTTATCTTTGGGAATAGTTTGAGAAGAATAGATACTAAACTTTCTTTAAATGTTTGGTAGAATTCATATGTGAAGCCATCTGATCCTGCACTTCTGTTTCTTGGGAGACTTTTGACTACTGATTCAATTTCTTTGCTGGTTATTGGTCTGCTCAAATTTTCTATTTCTTCCTGTTTGGTTTTGCTAGTTTATATGTTTCTAGGAATTTATCCATTTCTTCCAACTTATCCAACTTGTTGGCATATAGTTTTTCATAATATTCTTATAGTTGTTTGAATTTCTTTGGTGTTGGTCGTTATTTCTCCTCTCTCATTTGTGAATTTATTTATTTGGGTCATTTCTCTTTCTTTTTTGATAAGGCTGGCTAGGGTTTACAGTATGATACTGGCACAAAAATAGATCCATGCAACAGAATAGAAAACCCAGAAATGAACCCCCCACAACTATATGGTCAACTAATCCTTGACAAAGGATTACACACACACACACACACACACACACACACACACACTCACACACACACACACACACACACACACTGGAATATTACTCAGGCATCAAAAAGAATGAAATCTTTCCATTTGCAATGATGAGGATGGAGCTAGAGCATATTACGCTAAACAAAATAAGTCAGAAAGACAAATACCATAGGACTTCACTCATATATGGAATTTAAGAAACAGAATAATGAACATGGGGTGGGGGAAGAGAGGCAAACCAAAAAACAGACTCAACTACAGCTAACGAACTATTTCCAAAGGGGAGATGGGTATTAGGGAGGACACTTGTGATGAACACTGGGTGTTGTATATAAGTGATGATTCACTAAATTCTACACAAGAATCCAATGTTACACTGCATGTTAACTAACTGGAATTTAAATAAAAATTTGAAGAAAAAAAGTTAAAATAGTTTATCACTAGGAAACCAGCCTTAAAAGAAATATTAAAGGGAATTTTTTAAATGGAAAAGAAGAGGCCATTAGTAGAAGAAAGAAATTATAAAAGGAAAGCAATTCACTGGTAGAAACAAACATTAAGGTAGAAGATTAATCACTTATAAAGCTAGTATAAAGATTAAAAGACAAAGATAGTAAAATCAATTAGATCTAAGAAATTACATAAAGAGACTCAAAATAAAAAGATGTAAAATATGCCAGCATATACATAAAACATGGAGGAAGGAGTAAAACTAAAGATTTTTTAGAATGTGTTCAAATTTAAGTGACCATTCACTTAGTATAAACTGTTATATACTTTGGATGTTATAAACGAACTTCATGGTAACTACAAACCAAAACCTAGGACATGCAAAAAATAAAGAGAAAGAAGCCAAGCATGATACTATAAAAAGTCATCAATCACTAGGGAAGGGAGTGAGAGAAGAAAGGAAAAAAGAAGAATTATAAGAACAAATGGAAAACAATGAACAGCATGGCAATAAGTACATACCTATCAAAAATTACTTTAAATGTAAATAGACTAAATGCTTTAGTCAAAAGACATAGGGTAATGGAATGGATAGAAAAATATCAGACCCAACTATATGCAGCCTACAAGAGACTTACTTCAGACACCAGCTCTGAGATCATCACCAAGGACTTACAGGAGAGAAAGGAAGTTATGGAAGAGGCAGAGAATGGAAGAGATGCACCTGCTAAAGGGAACACTAATGAGGAAAATGGGGAACAGGAGGGCAACAATGAGATAAATGAAGAAGAGAAAGAAGGGGGTGAGGAAGAGAATGGAGATGAAGATGGGGAGGCTGGGGCAGCTGGCGCAAAAGGCAGCTGAAGATGATGAGGATGATGATGCTGACACCAAGAAGCAGAAGACCGAGGAGGAGAACTAGACGGCAAAAAAGAAAAAGTTAAACTTAACAACAATTTAACAACAAAAGGCCACCATGACCTGTTCACCCTCCACTTCCTGTCTCAGAATCTAAACGTGGTCACCTTCCGGTAGGGTCTTGTCCTGCTGCCCCTGCGCGGGCAGGGCCAACCACAGATGACACAGGCTCTCCACCACCCAACCAAAGCCACAATTTGCAACAGGGGTGGAAAAAAGAACCCAAACTTCTAAGGCCCTCCTCTTTCTTTCTTCAAAGTACTTTAAAAAGGAAAATGTGTATTTTTGTTTACATTTTATATTTTTGTACATATTGCTAGGGGTCAGCCATTTTTAATGATCTTGGATAACCAAACCAGCCATCAGACAGTCCTCTGTTCTACTTGTGGTGTGACCATGTTCGTTATAATCTCAAAGGAGAGGGGGAAAAAAAAAAAACCTTGTAAAAATAGGCAAAAAGAGCAACAAAAGTTTTATTCTGAGCATTCTAGGAAATTTTTTTGTGTTTGTACTTAGCTCTACTCTAAGTAGTCAGTTTGTATGAGATGGTAAAAAAGGCCAAAGGTAAAGTTTCTTTTTTTTCTTTTTTGTCTATGAAGTTACTATTAATAATTAACTTATTTATTTTTGGCCTGTTTGATGTATGTGTGAAACAATGTTATCTCACAGTAAACCGGAATTTGTTTTGCTGAGTTCTTCTAACAACAACAAAAACAACAACAACAACATGGAGTAGCAATACTAAGGGAACAGATTTTAACAGTAACAAGACACAAAAGGGGGCATTATATAATGGCAAAAGGATCAATCAACAAGCGATAAAGCAATTCTAAGTATCTATGCACCCAACACTGGAGCATGTAAATACATAAAGCAAATACTAAGACATAAAGGAAGAAATGGACAGTAATACAATGATAGTAGGGGACTTTACACAGATATCAATGGATAGATCATCCATACAGAAAAATTAATGAAGAAACTGTGTCTTTGAATGACAGATTAGACCAGGGGGATTTAACAGACATATACAGAACATTCCGTCCCCAAATGGCAAAATACACCTCCCTTTGAAGTGCACATGCAACGTTCTCCAGGATAGATGTTAGGCCACAAAACAAGTCTCAATATATGTAAGAAGGTTGAAATGATAACTAGCATTTTTTCCAACCACCATGGTATGAAACTAGAAACCAATCACAAGAAAAAAAAAACTGCCAAACAAACAGATGGAGGCTGAACAACAAGCTGCTAAACAACCATTGGGTCAATGAAATCCAAGAGGATATAAAATACGTGAAGACATATGAAAATGAAAACACAGTGCTTCAAAATCTTTGGTACAAAGCAAAAGCAGTTCGGACAAGGACACTTACAGCAATACAGACCTACCTCAAGGAATAAAAAAATTCAAATAAACAATCTAACCTTACATCTAAAGGTACTAGAAAAAGAAGAACAAAGCCCAAAGTTAGTAAAAGGAAGGAAATAAAAGATCAGAGTGGAAATAAAATAGAGTCTAAAAAATCAGTAGAAAAGGTCAATGAAACCAAGAGATGGATTGTTGAAAAGAGAAACAAGATTGATAAAATTTTAGCCAGAGTCATTAAGGAAAAAAAAAAAGACAGGACCCAAATAAAATCAGAAATGAAAGAGAAGTAACAACAAACACCACAGACATGCAAAGGATTAGAAGAGACTACTTGAGAAATCATATGCCAACAAAGTAGACAAGGTAGAAGAAATGGCTAAATTCCTCAAAACATGCAATCCTCTAAACCTGAGTCAGAAAGAAATACAAAAACCTAAAATCAATTATTAGTAATGAAATGGTACCAATAATTAAAAACTTGTATTGATTCCAGGACCAGATGAGTTCACAGATAAATTCTACCAAACATTTAAAAAAGAGTTAATACCTATTTTTCTCAAACTATTCCAAAAAAATAGAAAAAGGAAATCTTCCAAACACATTCTACAAGACAAGCATTTCCCTGATACTCACACCAAACACAATATAAAAAAAGAAAACTACAGGCCAGTATCTCTGATGAACAAGCTGCAAAAAATTCTCAACAAAATATTAGCAAACTGCATTCAACAATCACTATAAGGATCATTCACAGCTATCAAGTGGGATTCATTCTGGGGATGCAAGTGTGGTTCAACATCCCCAGATCAATCAACATGACACACCACATTAACAAAATGAAGGATAAAAATCTTATGATGATCTCAATAGATTCAGTAAAAGCATTTGATAAAATTCAATATCCATTCATGATAAAAATTCTCAACAACAAAATGGGTTTAGAGAGAATATACCTCAACATAATAATGGCCATATATGACAAACCCCCAGCTAACATCATACTTAATGGTGAAAAACAGATGAGGAAGAGAACAAGGATGTCAACTTCTGCCACTTTTACTCAACACTGTAATAGAAGTCCTAGCCACAGCAATCAGACAGGGAAAAGTAGCAGGCATCCAAATTGGAATAGCAGAAGTAAACTCATTATCTCCAGATGACATGATACTGTACATACAAAACCCTAAAGACTCGGTCAAATAAACTATTGGAAGTGATAAATGAATTTAGTGAAGTTGTGGGATACAAAATTGATATACAGAAATATGTTGCATTTCTATATACTACTAACAAAAGTACCAGAAACAAATTATGAATCCCATTTATAAGTGCATGAAAAAGAATAAAATTATAGATATAAACTTAACCAAGGAGATGAAGGACCTGCACTCTGAAAGCTATAAAACATTGATGGGAGAAATTAAAGAGGACACTAATGAAAAGATACTCCATGCTAAGCAATTGGAAAAATATTGTTAAAATATCTATACCACCCAAAGCAATCTACACTTTCAACGGAATCCCTATCAAAATATGAATAGCATTTTTTTCACAGGACTAGAAGAAATGATATTAAATTTGTATGGATCCACAAAAGCCCTGAGTAGCCAAAGCAATCTTGAGCAAGAAGAATGAAGCCAGAGGTATCACAATCCCAGATTTCAAGATATACTACATAGCTATAATAATCAAAACACTATAGTACTGAAAGAAAAATAGTCCCATAGATCAACAGAACAGAATAAGGAGACAGAAATAAACCTACACTTCTATGGTCAATTAATCTACAAAAATGGAGGCAAGGATATACACAAGGAGACAACAATCTCCAGTAAGTGGTGCAGGGGAACCTGGGCAGCTACATATTAGAGAAGTGAAACTGGACCACTTTCTTACACCATACACAGAAATAAACTCAAAATGGATTAAGGACCTAAATGTGAAACCGAAAACCATAAAACTCCTAGAAGAAATCATAGGCAGTAATCTCTGACAGCAGCTTTAGCAACATCTTTCTGGCTATGTCTCCACAGGCAAGGGCAAGAAAAACCAAAATAAACTATTGGGACTACAACAACATATAAAGCTTTTGCACAGCAAAGGAAACCAACAAAATGAAAAGGCAAGCTACTGAATGGGAGAGGATATTTGTAAATGATACATGCAATAAGGAGTTAACATCCAATATATGTAAAATCATACAACAACCCGCCCTGAACTAATCCAAATAAAAAATGGGCAATCTGAATAGACATTTTTCCAAAGAAGACATACAGATGGCCAGGAGACACATGAAAAGATACTCAACATCACTCATCATCAGGCAAATGCAAATCAAAACCACAATGAAATATCACCTTGCACTTGTCAAAATGGCTAGTATCAAAAAGACAATGTGTTGGTGGGGATGTGGAGAAGAGAGAACTCTTGTGTACTCTTGGTGGAAAGGTAAATTGGTGCAGCCACTATGGAAAACAGTATGGAGGTTCCTCAAAAAACTAAAAATAGAAATAGTAGGGCCCCTGGGTGGCTCAGATGGTTAAGCGTCTGCCTTCGGCTCAGGTCATGATCCCAGAGTCCTGGGATTGAGTCCTGCATCGGGCTCCCTGCTCCTTGGGAGCCTGCTTCTCCCTCTGCCTCTCTCTCTCTCTCTCTCATGAATAAATAAATAAAATCTTAAAAAAATTGAAATAGTATATGATTTAGCAATTCCATTACTGGCTTATTACCCAAAGAAAACCCAGTTACACCCAAATACCCAGTTATTACCCAAAACATTTATTCAAAAATATATATGCACCCCAATGCTTAGTGTATTCTTTACAATAACCAAGATATGGAAGCAACTTAAGTGTCCATCAACAAATTAATGAATAAAGGTGTGTGTGTGTGTGTGTGTGTGTGTGTGTGTGTGTGTATACACACAGTGGACTATCACTCAGATATTTTGAATGAAGTCTTGCCAGTCATTAAAACATGGAAGGACCTAGAAGATATTATGCTTAGTAAAATAAGCTGGACAAATACCATATGATTTTACTTATATATAAAATATAAAAAAACAAGTGAACAAACAAAACAAAAATACCCCAGAAAGAGACACAAAATACAGAAAACTGGTGGTTTCCAGAGGGAGGAGTGTGAGGGATGAACAAAATGGTTGAAGGAGAGTAAGACATACAAACTTCCAGTTATAAAGTAAGTCCTGAGAATGAAAAGTACAGCATGGGGAGTACAGTTATTAATATTTTAATAAAATATGGTGTCATATGGTAACCATACTTACCACGTTGAGTATTTTCTAATGTATAGAATTGTTGAATCACTATGTTGTACACCTGAAATATAATATTGTTCAACTATACTTTAATAAAAAGAAAAAATCACTTATGAAATACTAAGGGATATTTGTACACTAACCTTAAGAAATTATTATGTATTTGGATAAAATGACAGTTTGTGTTTATGTTTTTTTATAAAAAAAATTGAGCATCTAACTCATTCTGAAATATTTGTAGATTAAAAATATGATTTTCTTTGAAATAATCCAGTAAGAGGTATATTGGCAGGAAGTGAATAGCAATATAGATGAAATAGGATTGGTCATCATATGCCAACAAAATGGACAAAGTAGAAGAAATTGCTAAATTCCTCAAAACATACAATCCTCCAAACCTGAGTCAGAAAGAAATACAAAAATCTAAAATCAATTACTTATGAAATGGAATCAATAATTAAAAACTCACATTGATTCCAAGACCAGATGAGTTCACAGATAAATTCTACCAAACACTTAAAGAGTTAATACCTATTCTTCTCAAACTATCCCCCAAAAAAAACAGAAGAGAAAGGAAAGCTTCTAAATACATTCTACAAGACTATCATTTCCCTGATACCCAAACCAGGCAAACACACCACAAAAAAAAAAAAAAAAAAAAAAAAAAAAAAACTACATGAACAAGATGCAAAAATTCTCAAAATATCAACAAACTGCATTCAACAATACACTAAAAGGATCATTCATGGTGATCAAGTGGAATTGATTCTGGGCACGCTGAAAGAGGTTTCTGAAGCTGAGTGATGCAAACATTGCAGAACTAAGTGGTGTTTACACTTCTCTCTGCTTCTGTACGCTTTTAATATCTGTAATAAAAAGTGAAAATATCTTAAGAATGACAATATATTGCTTAATGCACTTAATGGCACTAAACTGTACACTTAAAATAGTTGTAATGGTAAATTTTATGTCATGTATATTTTAACACAAAAAAATGGGCCAAAGGAAAAACATTTTTAAAGATGATCTGGTGATTTGTTATTTATAGACGTATCTGGCATTAAATAGATGTATTCTATTATTTTGTTTCAACACGAACGTCTCATGTGTAAAGAACCCTGCTCTACCGATGAGGAAATGGAGCTTTGTCTAATGTATTATTACACAGGTAGTAAATGGTGATAGCGAGAATCAAGACTAAGTGTTTTTACTGGAGCATGTAATCATTATTGTGATCATGTTGAAGGAAAAGTCCTTATTTTCTTGGAATATCTGGTGTCTTAAGTGGCCTATTCTGAATCCTTGGCAATCTCACTTACTGGTAATACTAAGCTGGATTTCAGGGATGACCATTGGCTAGTGGAGGAGATTCCAACTCTTCGTCTTCAGAGTTTTTCCCCTCAGTCATTTAGGACCCAGTGTTAGGAAATGAGTCCTAAAGGCAAGAATTTTAACAGACTCAAGGACAAACATGTTAGCCCTGAGTAATCAGATGAACACTCTGCTCTGGAAGTTCCATGTTAAAAATAAGTTACCATTCCTTGAGCGCTGTGAATTGTGCAAGACTGTTGAATCACAGATCTGTACTTCTGAAACAAATAATGCAATATATATTAAGGAAAAAAAAAGAAGATAGCAGGAGGGGAAGAATGAAGGGGGGTAAATCGGAGGGGGAGATGAACCATGAGAGATGTTGGACTCTGAAAAACAAACTGAGGGTTCTAGAGGGGAGGGGGCATGGGGGGTTGGGTTAGCCCGGTGATGGGTATTAAGGAGGGCACGTTCTGCATGGAGCACTGGGTATTATGCACAAACAATGAATCATGGAACACTACATTAAAAACTAATGATGTAATGTATGGTGATTAACATAACAAAAATTTTTTTCTAAAAAGTTACCATTCTTTGAAAACACTAGCAAAAATATATATGCACCCCTATGTTTATTGTAATGTTATTTACAATAGCCACGATATGGAGGCAACCCAACTGTCCATCAATAGATGGATAAAGAAGATGTGAAGTGTGGGTGTGTGTGCATCTGTGTATGTATATATGCACCATAAGCAATGGTGTGTGTATATTATATAATGGAATATTACTCCATAATGCCATTTGCAATGGCTTGGATGAGCCTAGAAGGGATAATGCTAAATGAAATAAATCAAAGACACATACCATATGGTTTCATTCATATGTGGAATTTAAGAAACAAAACAAACGCAGATAAGAGACAAAAAATATGGACTTTTCAATATGGAGAATAAACTTGTGGTTGCCAGAGGGGAGATGCGTGAGGGGATGAGTGGAATAAAAAAAGATTAAGAGTAAACTTATGGTGATGAGCACTGAGTAATGTACAGAAATGTTAATTATGTTGCACACTTGAAACTAATATAACACTGTATGTTAATTATAGTTCAATTAAAAAAATAAGTTATGATCTTCAAAATCATCCAGAATGTCTTCATCACCTATTAGTCTAGACTTTAAAGATTTATTTATCTGTTTGACACATAGAGAGAGAGAGAGAGAGAGAGAGGGAACACAAGCAGGCAGAGGGAGAGGGAGAAGCAGGCTCCCCACTGAGCAAGGAGCCCGGTGCGGGGCTTGATCCCAGGGCCCTGAGATCATGACCTGAGCTGAAGGTAGACACTTAACTGACTGAGCCACCCAGGTGCCCTCAGACTTTTTTTTTTTAAGATTTTATTTATTTATTTGAAAGAGAGAGCACGCATGAGCAGGGGAGAAGGGCAGAGAGAGAGAGAGAGAGAAGCAGGCTTCCCACTGAGCAGGAAGCCCCATGCAGGGCTTGATCCCAGGACCCTGGGATCATGACTTGAGCCTGAAGGCAGTCCTTTCACCAGCTGAGCCACCGAGGCGCCCCTAGCCTAGACTTTTTTAATTTGGTTATTACCTGGATCTTTCTCATGTAAGAACTTTAGGATATTTCTTATTACAAAAAGATCAGGGAGCAGCACTGCTTAGTTATAATCAGTGACCGCCTATGTCAGACACAAGGAAACTAAGATGGATGACTGTCTTTATTAAGTTTGCTCCTCAGAGCTTCTCCAAGACCTTCAAATCTTAAAATATTTAGGTTAGAATCTTTTTTGGACTCTAGTCACTTTCTTTACTCAAAAAATTATTCTTAAAGAAAGGTCAGTGGTTCTGGACTTACGAACATGGTTTACAGAAATAGAGTGAAAATAACACTTTTTCTGAAAAGAAAAATCCCCATGCCAAAGATAGCTTTTCTTATCTAAAAAAATATGTTTTCTCCTATCTGGTAGTCTCCTTCCAGTCTTTTGAGAATCAAATGTCATCAGCCCTGTATAGCCATTCTTTAAAGAAAAAAAAAGTTTTATTGATATATAATTTACCTACCACATAATTCACCCATTTAAAGTCTATAATTCAATGGTCTCTGGTACATTATTAATTATAAACATTGTGGGTATAGATAACATAAAGCTTTTCTATTTTAACCACTGAAATGTACAAAGCAATGGCATTAATTATGTTTATAGTATTATGCAACCATCACCACTCTTTTTCCAGACCTTTTTCATCACTCCACATGGAAACACCCTATACATATATATTCATACATATTCATATATACAGATATATTCAGCATATATTATTCATATATATTGAACTATAACTTCTATTCCATCCCCCACCCCCATGAAGCCATTCTTAACTGTCCCAGGCCAAATTTGCTACAGTATTTTAGGTACCCATGAAATTTTGCTTATGTATCTTTCAAGTTATTTACTTTTTGTAGCAAGTTTACTTGTTTGCTCCTTTCCCTAGATTGGCTTTCCTGGGGATATAATCATATCAGCTGCAAATGATAATTGTGTGTCTTCCTTTCATAATTAATAATAATTAAATTAATAATAATTAAATTAAATTATTAAGATCAATAAGAGGGCAGAGAGTATCTTTATCATAATAACCAGTAGAGTAGACCTTTCTATCCACTTGGCTGAATCTAGGTATACAAAAGAATAGAAAGTCCAATCATAGAAATATTAAAATAAAATTAAATATTTAGAAATCAAAGTGTAGAGAAGAGTCTAAGATTAGAGGTAATAGAAATATGTCACAGAGGAATTCTTCAGTGCTTTAACTGCAAATATTAAATACTTCTAAAATGTCAAGCAATTAATCAAATATTATCTGCAAAATTGAGAGACTGAATGTTAAGATGTTTGTTATATAAAGAACTGTCAACTCAGAAATTGACATCAAACATTGACATCGAAATTAAAAAACGGACAAAGGAAATAGACCATTCAGAAGAAATATATCAGTAAAAAAAGTATGAGGGGAAATGCGGTTGAAATACTATTTTAAATTACTTTTATTTTAGTACCAGTGTAAGTCTCCATTTTCATCTGTCAAATTTGCAAACATTTTTAATAACATTTTATAATTTAACCAAAAATATTTAAATTGATGACAGACATCCAAGTACAATCTCGGTGAGCATGCAATTATTCATTCATCAACCAGAAGATGGATTTTGTGTGAATCTTTCTTTCAGGCAACTAATTAATAGCATATCATATAGGAGGTGTTACAGGATATTTTTGGCATAACTAAATATCTTGTTCCAGAAAAGTCTTTGATAACAATTATGAGAGGAAGTAGTATACCTGGACTTCAAGACTTTATGTGTGAATATTAAACAGCAATCAATTTCATTTATTTTTTAAATTCTACATGAGTGAAATCATGGTGTTTGTCCTTCTCTGACTTCTTTCGCTTAGCATTATACCCTCTAGGATCATCTATGTTGTTGTAAATGGCAAGATCTCTTTTTCATGGTTAAGTAATATCCCATTATATATATGTGTACAAACACACACACACACACACACATATCCATAGATGAATGGATAAAGGTTATATATAGATATATTATATACATACCACATCTTCTTTAGCCATTCATCTATGGATGGATACTTGAGTTACTTCCATATCTTGGCTATTGTAAAAAATGCTGCAACAAATATAGGGGTGCATATATCTTTTTGAATTATTGTTTTCATTTTCTTTCGTTAAAACCCAATAGTGGAAATACTGGACCATAGGGTAGTTCTATTTTTAATTTTTTGAGGAAACTTGAAGAATGCAAATTGGTGTAGCCAGTGTGGAAAACAGTATGGAGGTTCCTCAAAAAGTTAAAAATAGAACTACCCTATGACCCAGCAATTGCACTACTAGGCATTTACCCAAAAAATACTGAGTCAGAGGGATACATGCACCTGATGTTTAAGGCAGCATTATCAACCACAGCCAAATCATGGCAAGAGTCCATATTGTTTTCCACAGCGCTGTACCCATTTGCATCCCCACCAACAGTGCATGATGCATCCTCATCAACACTTATTATCTGTGATTTTCATTTTAGCCATTCTGACAGGCGTAAGGGGTTATGTGGAATTCAAGAAACAAAGACAATGAAAAAAAGAGACAAAAGCAAAAACAAAAAACATTACGCTTAAATAGAGAAAACAAACTGGTGGCTTCCAGGAGGGGAGTAGGGAGGAAGATAGAGGTAGGAAAGATAACAGGGATTAAGAGCACACTTATTTTTTTTTAATTTTTTATTTTTTTAAAGTTTATTTATTTTTTTAATTTTTTATTGTTATGTTAATCACCATACATTACATCATTAGTTTGTGATGCAGTGTTCCATGATTCATTGTTTGTGCATAACACCCAGTGCTCCACGCAGAATGAAGAGCACACTTATTTTGATGAGCACAGAGAAACGTATAGAATTATTGAATCATTATATTGTACACCTGAAACTAACATATAACACTGTAGGTTACATTTCAATAAAAATGATAAAGGCATTTTCAGTTTAAAAAAAAAAGCAGTCAACTTAAAAAGTAAAAGAAAACAAACAAACAAAAAAACCCACGCCAATTAACAAGCAGGGGTGGGTTTCCAAGTCTGGCTTCACCCATGTCATTCTAGGTGATGGCTAAACGGACCTCTATGGGGCTTGGGAGACTCCTGAGCAGATTTTAAATTGGTGATGACATTCTCTCCAGTTACCTTGTTGTCCAGGTGAATCCAATGACATTGTCAGCTAAACCTATTTCATTTGATTAAATATTTGTGTCTGTATTATTAAGAGCGCTATATGTAACTCTTATTCTTTGTGTGTTGAGAAGCTGGAGTGGTGTCTTGAACTAAGAATATGTAGACCATGACCTGATGAACGAGGGGCACAAGTCCCCACACGCGCGGGGTCAGCGGGTAGTTCCCTCAGCACCCAAACTCCCACTTCAGGGAAGTGAGACCCACAGGGTCTTTTTTTTTTTTTTAAAGGTTTTATTTATTTGACAGAGAGAGACACAGCGAGACAGGGAACACAAACAGGGGAGCAGGAGAGGGAGAAGCAGGCTTCCCGCGGAGCAGGGAGCCTAACGTGGGGCTCGATCCCAGGACCCTGGGATCGTGACCTGAGCCGAAGGCAGACGCTTAACGACTGAGCCACCCAGGCGCCCCTCACAGGGTCCTTTTGATTAAAGGGGCAGTTTAGTTTCAATAAACATCACAAAAATCATATTTATTTATATAATTAATTTTAAGCCAATGACTTCCCCCCAAAAATCATCTGTTGACAGCAGTGGGAGTCACATTTCATGGAAATTGATTCTTATGATTCCAAAACTGAAAACTGTTAGAATCCATTTTTGATATGTAATTATATCTACTGAAATGTGTATAAGCTAGACCATAATAATTTATACTGAAAACAAGCCATATTATTTGTTGATAATCTATCCCTTGCCCCTCAATAGTTCTGTTCTTGTTCAGTTTGAGAAGCCCTACTCCCCTGAAGCAATAGAACATCTTCAGAAAGTCCTTACACCTTGAAGTACCACTGGATCCCGCAGTTTCACTAACAGAGACTGAGAATAAAAGGAATCATGGAGAAACTAGACCAGCTGATCCCACCCAGACCTTTCACCAACGTGAACCCCACCACCAGGGCTGCACACAGCACAGCCACCCTCCTCCCCACCCCCCCCACCCCCCCACCAGAGGCCTACTGCAGGAGGTTCAGCTAGACATCCTGCTGCAGGGGAGGGACCACTTGGGAAGCAGGAAGGAATATGGCGGGGATCTCCTGAGGGTCAGGATGTCCTCCCCAGCCCTGAAGGCAGGTGCTTCAGGAAAGGTGACAGACTTCAACAATGGCAGCTACCTTGTCAGCAGCACTTTGTTCTGGGAAGGCTGGGTCTGTCTCTCCTGCTCATCCACCCCAGTGAAGGAATATAAGAGCTCTCTGGAGGGCAAGGAACCAAGACTATGACAGGGTGATATTCACAGGCCAGTTTGACAATAATACCTCCTGGGTCCTCTCTGAGGATGGTCTGACCCTAAACTCAAGTGCCGATCTTTGCAAATACCTGGACTATTGAGACTAAGAAAGAAGGCTTCTACTGCATGAGGCCTCCATATGTTCCCCATGAGGCCCTGACCCACAGGACCACCAGCAATGGAAACATTTCCTATCTTAGAAAAGAAGAAGGAAGCCTTTTCCACAGGCAAACAGGCCTTCATATACAATAATTGATACAAAGAGGGAGGCTTAGGTTCAAACCAACTCTGCCTAGAAACTTTTCCTAATCAAGTCCCTTAGGTCAATGAATGTGACTGGGTTATAAATTCATCCATTGCTCAGGGTGTCAGCAGCTAGGGCCCCACGCAGGTCACCTCTACACTGTGGTTTTAAGGAGTATAACCAATGATGCATTTTACATATACTAAGTTCTCCATCTTTTGTAGTATTTCTAGAGTTGGTAACTTTTTAGAGACCGGTATTTTCTATGACATATTCCATGGAACACCAATCTTACAGGATATTAATAGATGCTATGTAAAAAAAAAAAAAAAAGGAGGGGGTGAATGCTATCATTCTTTAGTTACTTGACCCTGTACATTAAATAAATCACCAAACCCTATGAATTGTACCTCTCATATAGCTTTCAATCTACTCTCCACACTGCACCCAGACTAAAGTTTCCAAAATCTAGATGACTTTTACTTTTCCTTGCTTAAAACCCTTTATATGATCTCATTGTTCTAAGGATGAAATCCAGACTCTTTAATGTTTACAAGGACTTGCCCAGCTCAGAAGCCTGTTGTCTCACCCTTATGCTGCCTTGCTCTGTCAGGCAAACTCAACTTTTATTTCACAAACAGACCATGCTGTCTCTCAACTCTGGCACTTTGCAAGCCTTGGCTTAATTGTCGTTTCTTCCATGTTAGGGTAAAGTGCTAGTCCCATATTCTCTCATTACATTTTGTTTCTTCCCCCCAGTGATAACACTCATTATACTACTAAATTTCAAACATTTTTTAATCTTCTGAGCTCTGTGAGGCAAAAACCATAACTATTTTCAACATTTATTTATTCAACTTATCAATAGGACTTTCTACATTCCAGGCATAGTTCTAGCTGTTTGGAATTCAACATTCTAGCGGGACAAAAAGACAACAAACAGGTTTGTAACAAAGTTCCAGAATAAAGAATTTCAAAGTAATGGTGAATGCTATTTTTTTTCTTTCTTTCTTTCTTTTTTTTTTTTTTAGAGAGAGGGAGGAAGAGAGCATGTGCATGTAGGGGTGGGAGGGAGGGCCCAAGGGAGGGAGAAAGAGAATCTTAAGCCGACTCCACACTCAGCATGGAGCCTGACACGGGGCTCGACCTCATCACCCTGAGATCATGACCTGATCTGAAATCGAGAGACACTTAACTGACTGAGCCACCCAGGCACCCCTAATGAATGCGGTTTTAAAAGAGGCCAGGTAAGGCCTGCCTTGAATACTAACCTGAGAACGGGACATTTGAATAGCACCTTCTATGAAGTGAGGAAGTGGGCCAGGGGAATTTTGGGGGGAAATACCAGTCTTAAGAGAGGGTATATGAACTGAAACAAGAGCATGCTGGAATGTTCCAGGAACTGTGAAGGGAATCACTGAGGCTGACATGCAATGAATGAGGGAGAGAGAGGGTCAGAGGAATAGGCATTGTTTAGAGGCCATCTATATATAATAGGAAGCCGTTGAGGGCCACCATTTTGTCTCCTAGCCTAGTGTGGTATCTGCCACCTGGAAGATTCTCAACTGTTGAATGGAAAAATAAGTGAAATACAATCTGGGGAAATAATTAAATAGGTTTATTTACAGTGCCTTTTCATTAACTGTAGCATCTATCCGTTCAAGTGGGACTAGGATGCAGAACTTCACAGCTGTTTGACCGTGGAACAGTTATTTAATGGATCATTTTAAGAGATTTTGGTTCCATAGTTGGGTAATTGCTGCTATAGAGAGGCCTTGTTTTTGTGATGTGGGTTTAGAAAAGCAAGTAGGATAACATAGTATCCTGGAAATTCAAATTCAAATCCATTTTAAACATTATGATGATACAAGGGCAGGGCACAGGGCAAAACTGACCCTACATCTCTGTAAGATTTCCCTTTCACCCCTATGTCACCTTCACTTGTTTTCCTGATCAAGGTATGGAATAATCTCTTTATCCTATGGCTCAGACAGAAGAGGCCGGACTTCAAAAAAATATATATTTTACTAATAACTAAAGGAGACCTAATCATGGAGACATAGAGGCCTTCCCATTTTGAAGGCCATGTCCTAAATCTACGGGAAGAGTCTACCCAGGCTGATTCATTTTTTTCCCTGTTGGCCACATATGGCTCCCTCTTGAGATGATCATTGCAGCCTGGATTTGGGGAGTTCTCCTTACACACTTTCCTGCCTGTTCATAGAAAATCCTAAATTCCTGGACTGGCACACTGCATGTATGTTGGGTCCAATTATGCTTCTAAAGTGGGCTATATTTATGACAATAATATGCCTGACCCTGTTTACTTTCTAATAGACACATTTACTTCTGGATTCCCTGCTTTATTCAAACCGTCCAGTTTTTTCTCCCACTGCATATAAGTAGAGATGTAAGTTTCCTCACAGGTGATTTAGTGCATACACAAGGAATGGTTGGCTTCATGGTTAATTCCATATCCAAGAACTCTTGCAGATCATTCTATCATTAGATTCTAAGCCCCATTCTTAGGCCCAAGTTAGGTTCTATGACTTCATTCCTTCCGACAAGTCCCAGGACTAAGCCTGTTTCTCTTTCATTTGTTAACATAGTAAATACATTTTCTCACTAGTATTCCCTCTCTCAAGCCTGGCTACCTCCTCAATTAGAAGCTACCTCCTCAAATACTCACTTCCTCAAGGTTAAAAAAAAAAAATTTTTTTTTTAATTTTAAGGGTTTTATTGATAATCATGGTGGGAAAATAAATCAGGGGTTGCCATACAGGAAGACTTCATACAGGAAACACAGTTGATACATCTTTCAGTTTCCATCATGGTCTATTACAGATCCCCTTCTGAAATGTAATATGTATATATATATATGTACACACATGCATGGTTAATACTAAGACAAGACACATTGAAATGAATGCCTTTCTATACCATGAGTACCTATTTTTAACCTTATTTTTAATGTCCCAAAGTTTGGCTTTGATATTGAAATTTACAAGGTAGCCAGGTATTGGTCTCTTTTGTCAATTTCAACCTTACCTGGGATAGATACAGGAGAATGATTCAAATTTCAGAAGTTCAAGTTCCCCACTGAGACAAATTTTAACCTTGTGCCAGAGAGAGGTCTGATAAGATCCTCAATAAAAACCACTCTGGAATGACTATTATGCTCATTTCACATATGTGGAAATTTAAACACAGACATACTAAATAGCTTGGCCGAAGTAAGTTACACCAAGCAAGTGGCAGAGTTGGACCCGGAATCCCAATCTACTTTATTCTCAAGTAAAGGGGCTATAGCCCCGTCCCCATGACTCCACCACTTCACCTGTCACTGTCCAGACACCCTGGTCCCTCACTTTGGCAGTCCTCTGGTGCCCTCGACGAGGGGAGTATTATTCTCACTTGAGGAAAAAAAAAAATCAATCCTTTCTCTGGCTCTGGAAGCCCTTCCTTTCCCTAGATGGATCTTATGTTGATGGAATGAATTCAGTTGACCAGATATAGTCACCATCTTAATTGGTAGGACCCATATCTTGAGGTGAAGCTCACAGCGCTAGGCAATTAAAACATTATAATGAATAAATGACCTAAGTCCTACACACAAGGAGATGATAAAGTACAGAAAATAGCCTCTGGGGGTCTTGTGAAGGTAGAGTTCATGAAGAGGAGGCTGGAGAAGTGAACGCTCATAGGAGGCTGTAAGCCAGCAAGGGAGCTTGGTCCTAATACTGTAGGTTGATAATGGAACGTCACGGAAGTATTTTGTCTAGGGGAATAAAATGGGCAGCACAGAGCATATTTTTAGGCGGGATAAACTAAAGGAGCAGGAATATAGTCATTTAGGGCAAGGGTCTCAAAGTAATATCCTTGGATCAGCAGCCTCAGCTTCACTTGAAAGTTTGTTAGAAATCCAAATTCTTGGACCTCAGCCCAGAACTATTTTTTCCCAGCTTTTTTGAGGTGTGATGGACCAATAAAATTATACACAATAAGGTATACAGTATATTTTGATATATACATTGCAAAATGGGTACCATAATCAAGCTGAATAATATATCCATCACCTCACATAATCAGCATTTTTGTGTTTTTTAATTTTTAATTTTTATTTTTAAGTAATCTCTGCACCTAACATGGGGCTCAAATTTACAATCCTGAGATCAACAGTTGCATGCTCTACCAACTGAGCCAGCCAGGTGCCCCTGGGTGTTGTAAGAACACTTAAGATCTGCTTTCTCAGCCAATTTCAAGCCTACAATACATTAGCTATAGTTACCAGGCTGTACATTAGATCCCAGAGCTTAGTCATCTTATAACTGTAAGTTTATACCCCTTAACAAACATCTCCCCATTTTCCCCTCCCCTAAACCCCTGACAACGACCATTCTATGAGTGCAGAACCCCAGGTGGTGTTTGATCTCATGACCCTGAGATCACCACCTGAGCCAACACTTGACCGACTGTGCCACTCAGGTGTCCCCACCATTCTGTTTCCATGAGTTTGACTTGCTTAGATTTCACATATAAGTGAAATCATGCATATTTGTCTTTCTGTATCTAGCTTATCTAAATCTGTATCTGGCTTGTTTTCACTCAGCATAATGTCCTCCAGGCTCATCCATGTTATTGCAAATGACAGGATTTCTTTTTCTTTTTTTTAAGGCTGAATATTTCATTGTATATATAAACCATATTTTCTTTATTCATTCATTCATCAATGGACACTTAGGTTGTTTCCATAACATGGCTATTGTGAATTAATGATGCTTTGAATATGGGGGTAGAGATAACTCTTCAAGTGCCCCAGAACTATTGAATCAGAAACTCTGGGGAGGAAGTTCAGCAATCTCAGTTGTAATAAGCTCTCCAGATAATTCTGATGTACTCTCAAGTTTGAGAAGTACTGGCCTAGGAGAATGTTGATGAAGGCCTGAATTACCACAGGTGGTAAAGACAGAAAGGCTGGCTTGCAGTAGAAAATCTTTTAGGAGATAAAAACCAAAGACATGTTGGATTAGTTGCACATGTCTCTTTCTGGATCTTTGGATCCCTGCTATTACTAGGAGAACAGTTTTCCAGAATCCTGACCCATTTACTTTCTCAGAATATCTTAAATATATCAAGGTAAAGAAAAAAACAAACATTTGCAGAGAGTTAAGAGTGGCTTAATCTCTCCCTCCATCCCTTGGTAGCACCTCGTGCCCCACCCCACATCCCCCTGCTAGTGATTTTTACTTTACTATCTGGGCAGATACCATGTTAATTTATTTTCCCATTTTCTGAAGGTCAAACATGGGTGTAGAAATGATGAAGAACTTTACCTCCATTGAGATTTTACCATGTAACAGTAAGTCTATTGTGCTGCTGCTTGCTGTGTTCACAATTTATCCATCTAAAAGACATTCTTACTTTGAGAAAATTGACGTTAACCACTTTCGTCTTTATTGGAGCAAAGAGTACCAATCATCTTGGGTTTTACAGGAAGGATTTTATTCTTAGAAATTATTTTCATATCAATTTTAACCGATTTTCACCTTGAGTCAGATCTAAAAGTCTAAGCAACTCTTAATTTCAGCTGCCTACTCTCAAAATGTACAGGTTTTTATTTAAACTTAAATTTTATGCCTGAAAATCCAATAATTGGGTAATGTGAAAATGTCTCAGATAAGCTACTGAGTTAGAAAGTTTCTTTGGTGGTTTCTCAGATCTGTTTCAGCCAAACCATCTTGATTAAAGTTCTACAAACTAGCAATTTCTGTGGATGTTTTCAACTTTATCACAGGAAATTCAGTGGTCAACACAAAGCCATCTCACTCATAAAAGCGATGTTTCTGCTATACTGGAATTAAAGTGAATTTCAGAAAAATCAAATGACTTTCGTTATAACAATCAATGGTGTATCCATTTACCTATTGCCCCTTTCTCATGTGTTCAGCAAACGTTTACTAAGGACCTACTCTATGCAAGGAACTTTGCAAAACCCTGTGGAGAACATACAAATAAATCATGAACCCACTGAAAGCTCACAGTCTATGGAAAAGACAGAGCCCTTCTCTCTGCCATGGCAGCCATCATCCATGCCCAACTTTTACACTGAAGAAAGTTCTTAGACTCAAGACAACTTGAGTCCTCTTAACACTTCTATGGTTTCCCTATTACCTGGACCATAATTTCTAGAAGATAATGCCAGATTATTATTTTTTGAGCCATTTATAAACGTGATATAACAATATGCATTAATTTAAGTTCCTAAACTTATATCACAAGTCCCAACAATGCAGGTAGATGACAAAAAAGATATAGTCACTTAAGTGGAAAAATATATAAATGACCTGATTCTTGAGAGAGGAACAATAGTAAATTAGGAGGATCCTGAGCTCATCTCGTCCCACGGACACAATGAGGCAACAACTATATGTACAACAACTGACTCCAAAAACCATCTGAAGACTGGCAGAAGAGATCTTCCACAGCTAGTTGTAGAGAGAAAGTCACATCAGAAAGGGTAGGAGGGGTGCAGATGCAGTTGGAAACCAAACCCCTGGCATAACTGACCACAAATGGGAAGGACATCACAAGCACAGAGGAACAAAAGAATCAGACTCCATACTGGGCATCCCTGGTCTTGGAGACCTGCACTGGGAAGACCGGTCCCTGTAGCATCGGGCTTTGAAAATCAGCAGGATTTAACTCCAGGAGAGCCAGAGGGCAATAGGAAATGGAATCCCATCCCTTAAAGAGCTAGCCACTAGATAACTCAGCCTGAGACATAGTACAAGAGCAGCAGTTTGAGAAGTGTCTGGGGTATATGTGAAGGAGATCTATTATTAATTTCAGGATGTGTGCTGGGGTGGGGCAGGAGCTTTCTATAGGAATGAAAGTGCTGGTAGGTGCCATTTTTCTTACCCTCCCCAGCCTACATAGCCAAATGCTCACTGGAGCCAGCATTCCCCTGCAGACCTGTATCACCCAATCCACTTGCCCCAGGAGGCATCCCTCCAAAGCACCTTGTTACACTCAGTGGGCAGCCCCTCACGCACTGAAGAGGGTGGAAACTAAGCCCACACACTAGCATCCCACAGTTCCTGCAGCTGGGCCTCTCAGTTGCCTGTGTAGAGAATGAGCCCTGCTCTTTGATGCTCCCACAGCTGTCACAGTGGCTAAAAGCAGACAGGTGGGCTGAGGGCTGGTCCCACCCTCCAGTGGGTCTGTAGCTGAGTCTTCTAGCAGCATAAGGAGCACACCTGGGCCCACCAGTGCTCCCACAATAAACAAAGTGGGTCATTACAGCAGTTTGGGCTGAGGGCCAGCTTAACTCACCAGCATGCCTATAGCAATTATGGCTCAGCCATAACAGGATGGTACATGTAGCTTACACAGGGGAAACCCATGGGGGGCCTGGAGATGGTGACCAAAGGAGATTATGCTACAGCACACCACAGAAATTCTTCTATATAAAGCCACTACTTCTAAGACCAGGAGACATAGCTGACCTACCTGATACACAGGGGGGGGGGAGGGGAAAGCCACACAGAAAGATAAACAAAATGAAGAAATAGAGGAAAATGTTCCAAATGAAGAATTAGAAAAAAAAAAATCACATAAAGAGAAATGAAACAAAGTTAAGCAATATGCCTGATAAAGAGTTCAAAGTAACGGTCATAAAAATACTCACTGGACTTGAAAGAAGATTTGATAAACTCAGTAAGAACTTCAACAAAGAGGTAGAAAATATAAGTAACCAGTCAGAAGCTAAAGAATACATAAGTGAAATAAAATATACAGCAGAGGGATTCAACAGCAAGTTAGAGGATGCAGAGAGAAAGAGAGAGAGAGAAAGGGGGCAGAAAACTTAAATAATAACTTAAAACTTCCCTAATCTGAGGGAAGGTAACAGACATCCGGATTCAAAACAGATGAGCTCCAAACAAGATGAACCCAAGGAGGTCCATACCAAGACACATAACAATTTAAAAAGCAAAAATCAAAGATAAAGACAGAATCTTAAAAGCAGCAAGAGAAAAGAAGCCGGTGATGTACGAGAGAAATCCCATAAGGCTATGAGCTGATTTTTCAACAGAAACTTTGCAGACCAGAAGAGAATGGCATGACATATTCAAAGTGCTGAAAGGAAGAAATGTACAACAAACAATACTCTGCCCTTCAAGATTCAGGATTAAAAGGAGAGATAAAGAGTTTTCCAGACAAAAAATTAGCTTAAGGAGTTCATCATCACTAAACTGGCCTTTCAAGAAATGTTGAGGGGAATTTTTTAAATGGAAAGAAAAGGCCATAACTAGAAGAAAATTATGAAAGGAAAAAATTCACTGGTAAAAGCAAACAGTAAGTGCAGAATAATTATTTATAAAGCTAGTATGGAGATTAAAACATAAAAGTAGTAAAATCAATTATATCTACAAAAGCTAATCAAGGGATACAAAAAGTAAAAAAGATGTAAAATGACATCATATACATAAAACGTGGAGGGAACAGTAAAAATGTAGTGCTTTTAGAATGTGCTTAAATTTAAGTAACCATCAACTTTTTTTTTTTTTAGTAACCATAAACTTAATATAGATTGCTACACACATAGGATATTATATATGAACCCTGTGGTAATCATAAATCAAAAACTTATTGATACACAAAAAATGAGAAAGTAATCCAAGCGTAACACTAAAGAAAGCTATCAAAACATGAGGACAAGAAAGCAACAGAACTACAAAAACAAAAAAATACCCACTAAAATGTATGTATACGCACACACACACACCCCCCTATCAATAGTCACTCTAAGCGTAAATTGTCTGAATGCCCCAATTAAAAGATATAGTATGACAGTCATTAAAACAAAAACAACAACAAAAAAACAAGATCCATCTATATGCTGCCTACATGAGACTCCCTTCAGACCTAAAGACATTTACAGACTGAAGCTGTAAGGGCTGGAAAAAGATATTCCATGCAAATGGAAGCAAAAAGATAAAAAAAGAAAAAGCTGTGGCAGCACTACTTATATCAGACAAAATAGACTTGAAAACTGTAGCCAGAGATAAAGAAGGGTATTACATGATGATAAAAAGATTACTCTAACAAAAGGATGTAATAAATATCTATGCACCTAATATAGGATCACCTAAATCCATAAAACGAAAATTAACAGATGGAGAAATTGACCATAACAATACTAGATGGGGACTTTGAGGCCCCCCCCTTACATCAGTGGATATAGAATTCAGACAGAAAATTCAATAAAGAAACAGGGGCTTTGAATGATACATTAGACCAGACAGACTTAACAGATATATACAGGACATTTTATCCATAAACAGCAGAATGTGTATTTCTTTCAAATGTGCATGGAACATTCATCAGAAAAAATGCTCGATATGATTTCAATCTGAAATTTATTGAAACTTGTTTTATGGCCTAACATGTGATCTGTAGAAAGTTATGAAATGAGCAATCAGTTACAAGAAGAAAATGCAAAAATGCAACCCGTAGAGGCTAAACAATGTGCTGCTAAATAACCAATGTGCTAATGAAGAAATCAAAGAAATAAAATACCTGCAGAAAAATGAAAATGGAAACAGCGGTTGCAAATCTTTGAGACACAACAAAAGCAGTTCTATGAGGAAAGTTTATAGTAATACAGGCCTAGCTCATAAAATAAAAATCTAAAACAATCTAACCTTACACCTAAAGGAACTAAAAAAAGGGGGGGGGGGCGCAAAGCCCAAAATCAGTAAAGGAAATGATAAAGATCACAGTATAAGTTAAATAGAGATTAAAAAATAGATGAGATCAATGTAATTAGAGCAGATTCTTTGAGAAGATAAATAAAATCGATAAACTTTTAGCCAGATTCATCAGGAACAAGAGAGGACTCAAAATAAAAAATGAAAGGGAGAAATAACAACCAATACCATAGATACAAAAAGGATTATGAGAATACTATTAAAAATTGTATGTGAACAAATTGGACAACCTAGAAATAATGGATAAATTCCTGGAAACGTAATATTTCAAAACTGAATTAGAGAGAAATAGAGAACTCAAATAGACTACTAGTAACAAAATTGAATTGGTAATCAAAAAACTCAATCAACAAAAGTCCAGGACCAAATGGTTTCACAGGTGAATTCTACCAAACACTTAAAGAAGAGCTAATACCTACTCTTCTCAAACTATTCCAAAAAACAGAAGAGGAAAGAAAACTTCCAAATTCCTTCTACATGTCTGGCATTACCATGATACCAAAACCAGATAAAGACACTATGAAAAAAGAAAACCATAGGCTAATATCCATGATGAATATAGATGCAAAAATTCTCAATATTAGCAAACCAAATTCAACAATACATTTAAAAAGCTTCTCTTTTGTGTGTAGCTGTCCAGTTTTCCCAATACCATTTATTGAAGAGACTGTCTTTTCCCCATTGTATATTCTTGCCTCCTCTGTCATAGATTAATTGACCATACAGGTGTGGGTTTATTTCTGTGTCTCTAGCCTGTTGTACTGATCTACCTATCTGTTTTTGTGGCAGTAGCATACTGCTTTGATTACTATAGCTATCTAGTATGTCTTGAAATCTGGGATTGTGATACCTGCAGTTTTGGTCTTCTTTCTCCAGACAGCTTTGGCTATTCAGGGTCTTTGGTGCTCCATACAAATTTTAGGATTATTTGTTCTAGTTCTGTGAAAAATGCTACTGGAAGTCTGATAGGGATTGCATTAAATCTGTAAATTGTTTGTGGGTAATATGGACCTTTTATTCTAATCACGTGCATGGAATACTTTTCCACTTGTTGGTGTCATCTTCAATTCTTTAGTCAATGTTTTACAGGTTTCAGAGTACAGACCTCTCACCTCCTTGGTTAAGTTTATTTCCAGGTATTTTTTTTTTTTTTGGTACAATTTTAAATGGGATGGTTTTCTTAATTTCTCTTTCAGCTACTTCATTATGAAATTGGACCATTTTCTTATACCATACACAAAAATAAACTAAAAATGGATTACAAACCTAAATGTGAGCCCTGAAGCCGTAAAACTCCTGGAAGAAAACAGGCAGTAGTCTCTTTGACATAAGCCTTCGCATCATTTTTCTAGATAGGTCTCTTCAGACAAGGAAAACAAAAGAAAAAATAAACTAGTGAGAGTACACTAAAATAAAAAGCTTCAGAAAAGAAAAACCAACAAAATGAACAGGTAACCTACTTAATGAGAAGATATTTGCAAATGATATATCTCCTAAGGGGTTAATATCAAGAATATATAAGGAACTCCTACAACTCAACACAAAAAAAAAAACAAAAAAAAAACCAATCTGATTAAAAAATGGGCAGAGGACCTGAATAGACATTTTTCCAAAAAAAGACATACAGAGGGCCAGCAGACACATGAAAAGATGCCCAACACCACTGATTATCAGGCAAATGAAAATCACCACCACAATGCGCTATCACCTTACACCTGTCAGGATGGCTTTAATCAAAAAGACAAGAAATAACAAGTGTTGGTGAGGATGTAGAAAAAAAGAAGCACTTGTGCACTGTTGGTGGGAAACTGGGGCATCCACTGTGGAAAACAGTATGGATGTTCCTTGAAAAATTACCATATGATCCAGTAATTCCACTACTGGGTATTTACCCCCCCAAAATAAGAACACTAATTTGAAAAGATATATGTACCCCTATGTTTATTGCAGCATTATTTATCTTAGCCAAATTATAGAGGCAACTCAAGTGTCCATTGACAGATGAATGGATAAAGATGATGTGGTATATAAATACAATGGGATATTACCCAGGCATAAAAAAAAAAAAAAAAAATGAGATCTTGCTATTTGCAACAACATGGATGGACCTAGAGCATTACCCCAAGTGAAATAAGTCTGAGAAAGACAAATACCATATGATCTCTCTTATATGTGTAACCCAAGAAACAAAACAAATGAACAAGGAAACTAACAAAAACAGAAACACACCCATAAGTACAGAAAACGAACTGATGGTTGCTGGAGGGAAGAAGGTAAGGCCATGGTCAAAAAGTGTGAAGGGTGTGGGAGGTACAGGCTTCCAGTTAAGGAATAAACAAACCATTAGCTTGAAAGGTACAGCATAGGGAATAGAGTCAATGGTATTTTAGTAATGCTGCATGGTGACAGATGGTGGCTATACTTGTGGTGAGCACAGATGAACATATAGTTGTCCAATCACTATGTTATGCATGTGAAACTAATGTAACGTGTCAACTGTACTTATGTAACAAAACAATAAAATGATTTTTTGCTATGATCAAGTGGGATTTATTCTGGGGATGCAGGAATTGCTCAATATTTGCAAATCAATATTATGTATCACATTAAGATGAGGAAGGATAAAAACCATATGATTATCTTTTTTTTGTTTGTTTTAATAATTTTTATTGTTATGTTAATCACCATACATTACATCATTAGTTTTTGATGTAGTGTTCCATGATTCATTGTTTGTGCATAAAACCCAGTGCTCCATGCAGAATGTGCCCCCTTTAATACCCATCACCAGGCTAACCCATCCTCCCACCCCCCTCCCCTCTAGAACCCTCAGTTTGTTTTTCAGAGTCCATCATCTCTAATGGTTCGTCTCCCCCTCCGACTTACTCCCCTTCATTCTTCCCCTCCTGCTATCTTCTCCTTTTTTTTTTCTTAACATATATTGCATTATTTGTTTCAGAAGTACAGATCCGTGATTGATCAGTCTTGTACAATTCACAGTGCTCACCATAGCACATACCCTCCCCAGTGTCTATCACCCAGCCACCCAATCCATCCCACCCCCCACCACTCCAGCAACCCTCAGTGTGTTTCCTGAGATTAAGAATTCCTCATATCAGTGAGGTCAACCATATGATTATCTTAATAGATGCAGAAAAAGCACTTGACAAAATTCGACATATATTCATGATAAAAACCCTCAAGGTAGGTTTCGAGGGTACCTACCTCAACATAAAATGGTCATATAGGACAAACCCACAGTTCACATCATACTCAATGGTGAAAAGCTGAGCTTTTCCTCTAAGATCAGGAAAAAGACAAAGATGTCCACTCTCACCACCTTTATTTAACATAGTACTACAAGTCCTAGCCACAGTCATCAGACAACAAGAAGAAATAAAAGGCATCCAAACTGATAAAGAAGTAAAACTATCACTATTTGCAGATGACATGATACTGTATATAGAAAACCCTAAAGACTTCACCAAAAAACTATTAGAAATAAATGAATTTAGTAAAGTCTCAGGATATAAAATTTACAGAAATTGGCTGCATTTCTATACACTAATAATGAAGCATCAGAAAGAGAAATTAAAAATCCATTGACAATTTTACCAAAAAGAATAAAATACCTAGGGATAAACTTAACCAAGGAAATGAAAGAGGTATACTCTGAAAAGTACTGTAGGACATTAATAAAAGAAACTGAAGATTTCACAAACAAATGAACAGATAGTCCATGCTCATGGATTGGAAGAATATGGTTAAGATGTCCATATCACCCCAAACAATCTATTACAGAACTAGAATAGTTCTGTAATTACAGAATTATTTTTTTTACAAAATTACAGAACTAGAATAATCCTAAATTTTGTATGCAGCACAAAAGACCCTGAATAGTCAAAGCAATCTTGAGAAATAAGACCAAAGCTGCAGGTATCACAATCCTAGATTTTAAGATATACTCCAAAGCTATGGTAATCAAAACAGTCTGCTATTGGCAGGAACAGGATAGAGAGCCCAGAAATAAATCCACACTTATATAATTAATCTATGACAAAGGAGATAAAAATATATAATGGGGAATAGTGTCTTCAGTAACCGATACTGGGAAAACTGAAGGGCTACATGAAAAAGAATGAAATTGGACCATTTTCTCACTTCATCCACAAAATTAAGCTCAAATTGGATTAGAGACCTTTATGAAACCATAAAACTCCTAGAAGAAAACAGGCAGTCATCTCTTGAAGTGAGCCTTAACATTTTTTTAGATGTTAGGCAAGGGGAACAAAAGCAAAAGCAAAAATAAAGTATTGGGACTACACCAAAGTAAAAAGCTTTTGCAAACTGAAAGAAACTGTCAACGAGATTAAAAGGCAACCTACTGAATGTGAGAAAAATATTTGCAAATGATAGATTTTTTAAGGGGCTAATATCTAAAATATAAAAATAACATTTATAATTCAACACCAAAATAACAAACAATTCCATTAAAAAATCAGAAGACCTGAATAGACATTTTTTCCAAAGAAGACATACAGATGGCCATCAGACACATGAAAAGATGCTAAATATCACTAATCAGGGAAATGCCTATCAAAACCACAGTGAGGTCACCTTACACCTGTCAGAATGACTAGAATCAAAAAGACAAGAAATGACAAGTGTTGGTGAGGATGTGGATGAAAGAGAACACTCGTGCATTGTTTGTGGGAATGTAAATTGGTGCATTCACTGGTGGAAAAAGTATGGAGGTTCCACAAAAAATTGCTGTGATGAGCACTGGGTGTTCTATGTATGTGATGAATCACTAAATCTACTCCTAAACTCAATATTATACTACACACTAATTCAAGTTTAAACAAAAACTTAAACAGAAATACCATGTAATTCAATAATTTCACTACTGGGTATTTATGCAGAGAAAATGAAAACACTAATTCAAAAAGATATATACACCCCTATGTTTATTGCAGCCTTATTTACAATAGCCAAGATATGGAAGCAACCTAAATGTCCATCCGTAGATGAATGGGGAAAAAAAAAAGATGTGATATATATATAAATACAATGGAATATTACTCAGCCATAAAAAGAATTAGATCTTACCATTTGCAACAATATGGATAGGCCTGGAGGGTATTATGTTAAGTGAGAGAAGTCAGACAGAGAAAGACAAATACCATATGATTTCTCTTTTGTGTGGAATCTAAACAAAGCAAAACAAAAACAGAAAGCCAGAAACAGACTCATAAGTAGAGAGAACAAAGTGTTGGTTGCCAGAAGGGTATAGGGCTAGGAAGATGGATGAAATAGGTAAAGGGGATTAAGATGTACAAACTTGCAGTTATAAAATAAATAAGTCATGGAGATGAAGAGTACATCATAGGGAATGCAGTCAATAATACTGTATGTATGGTGACAGATGGTGACTATAGTTATTGCAGTGAACACTAAGTAATGCATAGAACTGTGGAATCACTATGTTGTACACATGAAACTAATATAATTTTATATCAACTATACTTCAATAATAATTTTTTTAAATGACCTGAGTCTTAGGTGGGTGAAAGCTTGATATGAATCAGTGAATAAGCTTAGGCTAATTTCATAGTAGAGTATTAAGAATAGAGAGGTCTTCCCTTTTTCAGCACTAATCAGACCACACCGATAATATTATATTCAGCCTGGGCACAATGAAATGTTTAACCTGAGAACCTGATTCTGGTACACTCAAGCAATGTGGGACATCATTTCAGAAACATGTTCAAGATTTCTTCATGGATAAGTAGAGTTTGAGGAGAAGATCTACAATTTAACAAGGTCATGTTATTGGTACAATATTTAGCTGGGCTACTGAATCCTGCTATTTCATGCCCATACATTTCCTCCTGATTTGGCTAGCTGTTGAGTAGCTTTGGGGACAAGGTAAAGACTGAGGGAGATATTGCAAATGTACAAGAAAAATTATCCCCACTCTAGGATAAACTATTCATTAGTGAGACTATTCAACAGTGAGAGTTTTTAAGTCCTCCCTTTAACATGATCTTGTTAAATAAATATTTATGGGAGAGTATAAATCGAGAAGGATGGAGGGAAAGGAGGAAAAGGGAATAAATGAAGAATTTGTTTCAGAAATAATTTGTGGTAATAATGATTTACTGTGGGTGTTTTTTTTTGTTTTTTGTTTTTTGTTTTTTTTTTACCAGAGAGTGAGAACATAGAAAAGAAAGGTCAGATTGGAATGAAGACGCCTTTCCCCAGTGGTTATATTGTAAAAAGAAGGTGGATTATAGCATTTTGTAACTAGATTAAATTAAATGCAAAATATAAATGACTGCTTGAAGAGAAAACTTCTCTACCTCATGGGAGATTCAACACTGTAACAGTGAATTTATTAGTTACAAAAAGTGGTGAAAAGTATGTATTTTTATTTTGAAATTACAGTTGGCTTCTAAGGTTGTTTTTATAATAATTATACTTCTTTCCGGATGCTGGTTTTACTTTTTTAAAAATTTGTCAAACATTTGGATTTGGGCTTTTAATAAAGTTCAATTTTATTTTTTTCACTTACAAATATTAACGTTTTTCCTCTTCCTATATCCTAATAAAAAGTTTAAAAGCTGTGTTAAGATTTTAATTTTTTTTTTAAGATTATTTGAGAGAGAGAGAGAGAAAGAAACAGAGCATGAGCAGGGGGGAGGAGGCAGAGGGAGAGGGAGAAGCAGATTCCCCACTGAGCAGAGAGCCCAACATGGGGCTCAATCCCAGGACCCGGAGATCATGACCTGAGCTGAAGGCACACGCTTAACTGACTGAGTCACCCAGCTGCCCCCCAAAATTGTGTTAAGATTTTAATGTATCTGATATAGTTTTTGTCCCAAAGGCAGTAATGCTATTATAGTTAGAAATTCTCTTGGTTAGAATTTTAAAAATGTGTGCATTTTAAAATGATTATTTTCCTTTTGTTAAAAAGATTTATTGGTTTGTTTTCCATCAGCTTTAAAATATTTTGATCATCATAGAGCTGGGGTCTTCAACGTATGGTAAGTATTCAAAACTGCAGGCATCGAAAACTAGCAGAAGCACCCTCAGCAACAACCTTATTGAAGAGAAGGTAAATGGCATAAATATGGTCACACTAATGGAAGACACATGGCAAACCTTGAAATAGAATTGGGGCACTTTGGGGCACCCAGGTGGCTCAGTTAGTTAAGCGTCTGACTCTTGGTTTTGGCTCAGATCATGATCTTGGAGGGTCTTGAGATGGAGCCCTGTGGCACTCAGCATGGAGTCCGCTTGAGGATTGTCCCTCCCTCTGCCTCTCCCCCTCTTGTGCTCTCAGGTGAGCATGCTCACGCTCAAATAAATCAATCTTGAGAAAAGAAAAAGAATTGGGGCACTTACCTTTTGACCTTAAATATTGATCATCATGATTAAATTAGAAAATGGTAACAGAAACATGAATGCTTTCTACAATGTTTGGTTTTGAAACTAAAATGAAATTATCAAGATAATGTCTTTACCATTTCTAAGTATCAGTTTGATGACTTTACATTGTTACTCGGAAGCGCCAAGGAAAACTTACTAACTTGCGTTTTCCTGTAGTTTAGCTTTGCTAAATTCTTTTTGGCACTGGAAATGTTCACCTGTGGTTTTAAGTAAGCCAGACATGTAACAGCTTTTGGATATGAAATGAGCCTTCTATTCAGTGTATGAGGTTAAAGCAATCTCAAATCATATGACAAAGTATAATTAACACCGATATTTATGTTAAATTTGCAGTAGAGCTGAAAAAAGGACATTGTGATGGAATTTCATCTTTAACATTTTATGATCCTATTGGCTTCTTGTCTTTTTGTGGGTTTAAGAGCCTGTTGACTTGTAAAGAATTTGCTGCCTCTTATGAGGTTGCTGACTTGTTCTCTTGTGAAATTTCTTGCACATCTGAATATTGCGGAAGAAACAAAACTAACCATGAGGGGGGAAAAACATGTTTCGTGATGCTGAAAGATGTATTTTGATTCAGTGGAAAGACATGATCATCCATTTATTACCAAAAATCTGTTTTCAGTGACAGATGAAAACTATATATCCCAAGGGAAATTGATCTGGTGGCCAGAGAGGGTGACACAGCCATTGTCATTACCCTTGGCCAGCACTTTAGATCCTTTTCTGTCACGATTTTCTTCATAGGGCCATCAATGTTCAAAAGGTGTTGACTATCTACTCTTGAAAAGCGCAGAGACCAAGGTGATCCCTAAAACTGAAAATACCAGGGAGATATATCTGAACAGAGATGTTTAGTGATTTCCATGTCTATATTCAAAATCTTATGAGGGATATTTCTGTGGGTCTCAATGTGGGTATTTTTTTTAAATTTTTATTGTTATGTTAATCACCATACATCATTAGTTTTTGATGTACTGTTCCATGATTCATTGTGCATAACACCCAGTGCTCCACACAGAACGTGCCCTCTTTAATACCCATCACCAGGCTAACCCATCCCCCCAACCCCATCCCCTCTAGAACCCTCAGTTTGTTTTTCAGAGTCCATCGTCTCTCATGGTTCGTCTCCCCCTCCGACTTACTCCCCTTCATTCTTCCCCTCCTGCCATCTTCTGCTTTCTTTTTTCTTAACATATATTGCATTATTTGTTTCAGAAGTACTGATCTGTGATTCAACAGTCTTGCACAATTCACAGCGCTCACCATAGCACATACCCGCCCCAAAGTCTATCACCCAGCCACCCCATCCCTCCCACCCCCCACCACTCCAGCAACCCTCAGTGTGTTTCCTGAGATTAAGAATTCCTCATATCAGTGAGGTCATATGATACATGTCTTTCTCTGATTGACTTATTTCACTCAGCATAACACCCTCCAGTTCCATCCACGTCATTGCAAATGGCAAGATCTCATTCCTTTGAATGGCTGCATAATATTCCATTGTGTATAGATACCACATCTTCTTTATCCGTTCATCTGTTGATGGACATCTTGTCTCTTTCCACGGTTTGGATATTGTGGACATTGCTGCTATAAACATTGGGGTGCACGTACCCCTTCGGGTCCCTACATTTGTATCTTTGGGGTAAATACCCAGTAGTGCAATTGCTGGATCGTATGGTAGCTCTATTTTCAACAGTTTGAGGAACCTCCATACTGTTTTCCAGAGGGGTTGCACCAGCTTGCATTCCTACCAACAGTGTAGGAGGGTTCCCCTTTCTCCGCATCCCCACCAACATCTGTCGTTTCCTGACTTGTTAATTCTAGCCATTCTGACTGGTGTGAGGTGGTATCTCAACGAGGTTTTGATTTGGATTTCCCTGATGCCGAGCGACGTTGAGCACTTTTTCATGTGTCTGTTGGCCATTTGGATGTCTTCTTTGGAAAAATGTCTGTTCGTGTCTTCTGCCCATTTCTTGATTGGATTATTTGTTCTTTGGGTGTTGAGTTGGATAAGTTCTTTACAGATTTTGGATACTAGCCCTTTATCTGATATGTCATTTGCAAATATTTTCTCCCATTCTCTTGGTTGTCTTTTGGTTTTGTGGACTGTTTCTTTTGCTGTGCAAAAGCTTTTTATCTTGATGAAATCCCAGTAGTTCATTTTTGCCTTTGCTTCCCTTGCCTTTGGCGATGTTTCTAGGAAGAAGTTGCTGCAGCTGAGGTCGAAGAGGTTGCTACCTGTGTTCTCCTTTAGGATTTTGATGGACTCCTGTCTCACATTTAGGTCTTTCAACCATTTGGAGTCTATTTTTGTGTGTGGTGTAAAGAAATGGTCCAGTTTCATTCTTCTGCATGTGGCTGTCCAATTTTCCCAACCCCATTTGTTGAAGAGACTGTCTTTCTTCCATTGGACATTCTTTCCTGCTTTGTCAAAGATGAGTTGACCATAGAGTTGAGGGTCCATTTCTGGGCTCTTGATTCTGTTCCATTGATCTACGTGTCTGTTTTTGTGCCAGTACCATACTGTCTTGATGATGACAGCTTTGTAATAGAGCTGGAAGTCCGGAATTGTGATGCCGCCAGCTTTGCTTTTCTTTTTCAACATTCCTGTGGCTATTCGGGGTCTCTTCTGCTTCCATACAAATTTGAGGATGATTTGTTCCATTTCTTTGAAAAAAGTGGATGGTATTTTGATGGGGATTGCATTGAATGTGTAGATTGCTCTAGGTAGCATTGACATCTTCACAGTTTGTTCTTCCAATCCATGAGCATGGAATGTTTTTCCATTTCTTTGTGTCTTCCTCAATTTCTTTCATGAGTATTTTATAGTTTTCTGAGTACAGATCCTTTGCCTCTTTGGTTAAATTTATTCCTAGGTATCTTATGGTTTTGGGTGCAATTGTAAATGGGATCGACTCCTTGATTCGTCTCTCTTCTGTCTTGGTGTTGGTGTATAGGAACGCCACTGATTTCTGTGCATTGATTCTATCTCCTGCTACTTTACTGAATTCCTGTATGAGTTCTAGCAGTTTTGGGGTGAAGTCTTTTGGGTTTTCCACATACGGTATCATATCATCTGCAAAGAGTGAGAGTTTGACTTCTTCTTTGCCGATTTGGATGCCTTTCATTTATTTTTGTTATCTGATTGCCGTGGCTAGGACTTCTAATACTACGTTGAATAGCAGTGGTGATAGTGGACATCCCTGCCGCGTTCCTGACCTTAGGGGAAAAGCTCTCAGCTTTTCCCCATTGAGAATGATATTCGCTGTAGGTTTGTCATAGATGGCTTTTATGATATTGAGGTATGTACCCTCTATCCCTATACTCTGAAGAGTTTTGATCAAGAAAGGATGCTGTACTTTGTCAAATGCTTTTTCTGCATCTAGTGAGAGGATCATATGATGTTCTTTCTTTTGTTAATGTATTGTATCACGTTGGTTGATTTGCGGATATTGAACCAACCTTGCAGCCCAGGGATAAATACCACTTGATCATGGTGAATAATCCTTTTAATGTACTGTTGGATCCTATTGGCTAGTATTTTGGTGAGAATTTTTGCATCCATGTTCATCAAGGATATTGGTCTGTAATTCTCCTTTTTGATGGGGTCTTTGTCTGGTTTTGGGATCAAGGTAATGGTGGCCTCATAAAATGAGTTTGGAAGTTTTCCTTCCATTTCTATTTTTTGGAACAGTTTCAGGAGAATACGTATTAATTCTTCTTTAAATGTCTGATAGAATTCCCATCTGATAGATGGGAAGCCATCTGGCCCTGGGCTTTTGTTTGTTGGGAGATTTTTTTTTTTTTTTTTTAGTGAATGTATGTCAAATATTTTATTTTATTTTTAATTTTTTTATTGTTATGTTAATCACCATATATTACATCATTAGTTTTTGGTGCAGTGTTCCATGATTCATTGTTTGTTCATAACACCCAGTGCTCCATGCAGAACGTGCCCTCCTCAATACCCATCACCAGGCTAACCCATCCCCCTACCCCCCTCCCCTCTAGAACCCTCAGTTTGTTTTTCAGAGTTGATGACTGCTTCAATTTCCTTAGTGGTTATAGGTCTGTTCAGGTTTTCTATTTCTTCCTGGTTCAATTTTGGTAGTTGATACATCTCTAGGAATGCACCCATTTCTTCCAGGTTATCTAATTTGCTGGCATAGAGTTGCTCATAATATGTTCTTATAATTGTTTGTATTTCTTTGGTGTTGGTTGTGATCTCTCCTCTGTCATTCATGATTTTGTTGATTTGGGTCATTTCTCTTTTCTTTTTGATAAGTCTGGCCAGGGGTTTATCAATCTTGTTAATTCTTTCAAAGAACCAGCTTCTAGTTTTGTTGATCTGTTCTACTGTTCTTTTGGTTTCTAGTTCATTGATTTCTGCTCTGATCTTTATTGTTTCTCTTCTCCTGCTGGGTTTAGGTTTTATTTGCTGTTCTTTCTCCAGCTCCTTTAGGTGTAGGGTTAGGTTGTGTATTTGAGACCTTTCTTGTTTCTTGAGAAAGGCTTGTATTGCTATATACTTTCCTCTCAGGACTGCCTTTGCTGTATCCCAAAGATTTTGAACAGTTGTGTTCTCATTTGCATTGGTTTCCATGAATTTTTTAAATTCTTCTTTAATTTCCTGGTTGACCCGTTCATTCTTCAGTAGGGTGCTCTTTAGCCTCCATGTATTTGAGTTCTTTCCGACTTTCCTCTTGTGATTGAGTTCTAGTTTCAAAGCATTGGGGTCTGAAAATATGCAGGGAATTATCCAAGTCTTTTGGTACCGGTTGAGACCTGATTTGTGACCTAGGACATGATCTATTCTGGAGAATGTTCCATGGGCACTAGAGAAGAATGTGTATTCCATTGCTTTGGGATGGAATGTTCTGAATATGTCTGTAAAGTCCATTTGGTCCAGTGTGTCATTTAAAGTCTTTATTTCCTTGTTGATCTTTTGCTTAGATGATCTGTCCATTTCTTTTAGGGAGGTGTTAAATTCCCCCACTCTTATTGTATTGTTGTCAATGTGTTTCTTTGCTTTTGTTATTAATTGCCTTATATAATTGGCTGCTCCCATGTTAGGGGCATAGATATTTACAATTGTTAGATCTTCTTGGTGGATAGACCCTTTAAGTAAGATACAGTGTCCTTCATCTCTTATTACAGTCTTTGTTTTAAAATCTAGTTTGTCTGATATAGGAATTGCCACCCCAGCTTTCTTTTGGTGTCCATTAGCATGGTAAATGGTTTTCCACCCCCTCACTTTCAATGTGGGGGTGTCTTTAGGTCTAAAATGAGTCTCTTGCAGACAGCATATGGATGGGTCTTGTTTTTGAATCCAATCTGATAGCCTGTGTCTTTTGATTGGGGCATTTAGCCCATTTACATTCAGGGTAACTAGTGAAAGATATGAATTTAGTGCCATTGTATTGCCTGTAAGGTGACTGTGACTGTATATTGTCTGTGTTCCTTTCTGATCTATGCTGCTTTTAGGCTCTCTCTTTGCTTAGAGGACCCCTTTCAATATTTCTTTTGGGGCTGGTTTTGTGTTTGCAAATTCCTTTAGTTTTTGTTTGTCCTGGAAGCTTTTTACCTCTCCTTCTATTTTCAATGACAGCCTAGCTGGATAAAGTATTCTTGGCTGCATATTTTTCTCATTTAGCGCTCTAAAGATATCATGCCAGTCCTTTCTGGCCTGCCAGGTCTCTGTGGATAGGTCTGTTGCCAATCTGATGTTTCTACCATTGTAGGTTACCTCTCTCTTCTCCCGAGCTGCTTTAAGGATTTTCTCTTTGTCTCTGAGCCTCGTTAGTTTTACTATTAGATGTCAGGGTGTTGACCTATTTTTTATTGATTTTGAGAGGGGTTCTCTGTGCCTCCTGGATTTTGATTTGCTCCAATATTCCTTCTGCCCCTCTCTTTCTTCTTTTGGGATCCCAATTATTCTAATGTTGTTTCGTCTTATTGTATCGCTTATCTCTCGAATTCTGCCCTCGTGATCCTGTAGTTGTTTCTCTTTTTCTTGGCCTCTTTATTTTCCATCATTTGGTCTTCTATATCGCTGATTCTCTCTTCTGCCTCATTTATCCTAGCAGTCAGTGCCCCCATTTTTTATTGCACCTCATTAATAGTCTTTTTGATTTCGACTTGGTTAGATTTTAGTTCTTTTATTTCTCCAGAAAGGGTTTCTCTAATAACTTCCATGCTTTTTTCAAGCCCAGCTAATATCTTTAAAGTCATGATTCTGAACTCTAGGTCCGATATCGTACTAATGTCAGTATTGAGTAGGTCCCTGGCAGACGGTACTACCTCTTGCTCTTTTTGCTGAGGTGATTTTTTTCATCTTGTCATTTTGTCCAGAGGAGAACAGATAAATGAGAGAACAAAATGCTAACAGGGTAACAACGTCCCCAGCAAATATACTCTATACAAATCAGAAAAGACCTGAAACCAGGGGAAAAGAAAGGGAAAGAAAGAAAAAAGAGAAAAAGATAAAAACAAACAAAAACAGAACAAAAAAAACCAATATGATCAAATATGATCAGGCTAGTGCATAGATCAGTGTCGCACACTAGATTTTGGGTGTATTTTGGCCTGTTAGAAGAAAGTGCCTCCTAAAATTTTAAAGGAAGAAAGACTTATATATGTACAAATAAGGGTTGATAACAATGAAGGGGTGGAAGATGACTGTAAAGATGAAACTTATAAAAGGTTTTATAAACGGAATTGATAAGAAGTTGTTTGAAAGAAAGATGATTTAAAAAAAAGAAAAAAAGAAAAAAAATGGGAAAGACTGTGATCAGGCAGACTAGAACAAAGCCATACACTAGTGATTTAGGGTATATTTTGATCTGTTAGAAGAAACTGTATATCAAAATTTTAAAGAGAGATGAACTTACATATATATGCCAAAAATAAGGGTAACTACTATGAAGGGATAAAATATGACTAAAAATGAAAAATAAATGTTTTTTTAAAAAAGGGATTGATAAGATGTTGGTTGAAAAAGGGAAAACGAAAAATTCAAAAAAACACAAAAAACAGTTAAAAAAATTAACTTTGGAAAACTAATGAATCATGGTAAAAAAGCCATGAATTCTATGTGCGGTATTCCCCTAGCGCTGGAGTTCTCCTGTTCTCCTTGATCGGTAAACTTGGTCTTGGCTTGCTGGCTGTTCCTGCTGATATTCTGGGGGAGGGGCCCGTTGCCGTGGTTCCCAAATGTCTTTGCTGGAGGCAGAATTGCCCTGCCCTTGTGAGTCGAGGCTAAGCAAGCTGCTCGGGTTTGCTGTCAGGAACTTTTGTTCCCTGCAAGCTCTCGGTACAGCTTTGGAGGACCAGGGTGAAAATGGTGGCCTCCCAATCTCCACCCGGAGGAGCTGAGAACTCAGGGCCCCGCTCCTCAGTGCGCCCCCAGAGAAAAGAAGTCAATCACTCCCGTCTCCCCGGTCTCCGGCCGCACTCCGTGCTCACCCGGCCTGTGACCGAGCGTTTCTGTCTCTGGCACCCGACCCCGTGCGGAGTCTCCAAACCCAGCAGATCCCTGCGGTGCATTCCCGCGCCACTCCTCCCGGGGGAGGGAGGGGAGTCTACCCGGATCTGCCGCTTGTTGGGTCCCTGCTGGAGGAGCAGTGGCCCAACTGGGCCGTGGATCACAGTTTATGGCCACCCCGAGCTGAGAGCCCGCGCCTCGGCTCCATCTCTGCAGCCGGCTTCCCCGCTCCGATCCCTGGGAGCTCTGCCGCACTCAGGCACCCCAGGTCTTTCTGTGACCCCGAGGGTCCTGAGACCACACTGTCCCGCGAGGTTTCTACCTCCCGCTTAGCCACTGGAGCGACGTCCCTCAGCGGAGCCGACTTCTAAAAGGTCCGATTTTGTGCTCCGCGGCTCTAGCACTTGCCAGAAGCGGCCGACGGAGGCCCCTCCCCCGCCGTCTATCCTCCCCAATATCGCCTCAGATTCACTTCTCCCCACGTCCTACCTTCTAGCAAGTGGTCGCTTTTCTGTTCAGAGAGTTGTTGCTACTCTCCTCTTCGATCTCCTGTTGAGTTCGTAGGTGTTCAGAATGGTTTGATCCCTATCCAGCTGAATTCCTGAGACCAGACGAAATCCAGGTCTCCTACTCCTCCGCCATCTTGCTCCGTCCCTGATCTCAAAGTGGGTATTATTGATGCCTGGGACATGATTATTGCATATGGCACTAATAATGCCCATCCACCTGATTATGTGTTTGGAAATTGGATTACCACGTTCTTAAACTATATTGCTAGAGGAAAAAATACAGAAAAACCAGTACTAGCCATTCTCTATAATGACCTTACATTATAAGGACAGTTAAATGCAATCTAAGTATGAAGAAATGAAATTTTAAAAATATAGTAAAATATACATAAGTTACCATTTAAACCATTTTTAAGTGTACAATTCAGTGGTTGTGCAATTCAGATATATTCACAATATTGTGCAACCATCATTTTTCCCCCCAGTCTTTCATCATCCCAAACAAACTCTGTATCCATAAACTAACTCCTCATTATCCCTTACCCCAAGCACCTGGCAACCACCATTCTACTGTCTCTATGAATTAGACTATCCTAAGTAGCTCATATAAGTGGAGTTATACAGTATTTTTCTTTTGTATCCACTTATCTCATTCAATATAATGTCCTCAAGGTTTATCCATGTTGTGGCATGTGTCAGATTTTTTTTTTTTAAAGACTGAGTATCATTTCATTCTATGTACAAACCACATTGTTTATCCGTCATCTTTTGATGGATATCATCTGTTGATGGATATTTCTACTTTTTGGTAATTGTGAATAATGTTGCAATGAAGAGGAACCCAAACTTAAAGGGATGTCTCCAGTGCTGAGTGTGGTGACAGAATAGCAGATCATCATTCATAATTTAACTGAAAGAAATGCCTGGCCCAGACATGAATAGTCTAAATAATTTGTTAAAAAATATTTTATTTATTTGACAGAGACACAGCGAGAGAGGGAACACAAGCAGGGGGAGTGGGAGAGGGAAAAGCAGGCTTCCCACTGAGCAGGGAGCCCGATGCGGGGTTCGATCCCAGGACCCTGGGGTCATGACCTGAGCCAAAGGCAGACACTTAACGACTGAGCCACTCAGGCGCCCTGAATAGCCTAAATAATTTAAGTTTAGAGGAAAAGTGATCTGTAGGAGAAAACTTGGTGGACTCATAAAAGAAGTCTTAAGACAATTATTTGGAATTTGGTAACCAGTTGTCCTTTGGATCCCTGTAAGAGTCAGAGATCACAGTCAAAAATGCACAAGTGCATTGAGAGAAACTAAGTATTAGATCAAGATACAGATCCTGAAACACTGATTCTTGTAGACCCTAAAAGTATGAGGTGAGATCCCCCGCAGAGAACCTGAAATGACTTTATGAACTTTGTCTCTAAATATTCCTTTCAGCATGAAAGTATGCACTCTCCCCATTAACATGTTCAAGGTCTCAAGAGTGGAACTCTTGTGACTCCAGGATGATTACTTTGTTTGGAATGTGTTTCATAGTGAGAGGAAGTGATTATATATATTATAGTGAGTGTGTGTGTATTTATACACACACACACACACACACACACACACACACACACACACTAGTAGTATAGTAATAGTGCCATGGCCAAGTTCAGGTTAGGACTGGGCTCCTCTCAACAAGGGAACACACATTAGAAAGCTCTTTCTTGTATCAAGTTACCCACTAGTTCTAATTCTTTTTGGACGAAACTTTTTTTTTTTTTTAAGATTTTTTTTTTTAAAGTAATCTCTATACCCAACATGGGGCTTGGACTCCCAACCCCAAGATCAAGAGTCACATGCCCTACTGAATGAGCCAGCCAGGAGCCCCTAAAGGAAACTTTCAAAATAAATCCATTCTTCCAGCTGTTGTACTCTTACCTGCTTACATGAGTTAGCATTTCCCCACCAAGGCCACTTCAAATTCCTTCATCCTAGTTCTAATAGAACAAAGTGTCTACTTTACTTATCATGGCTCTTCTCTGAATACACTGAAGTTTGTCTATGTCACTCTACAACATGCCTTCCACCCCATCTCACATGCCCCAACGTAAATGTGATCAATTAGTATAAAATAATGAGAATCTATCACTTCTCTTGTTCTAGACCTGCACTGTGCAACATCATAGCCACGAGTCACATGTGACTGTTTAATTAAAAATTAGCTCCTTGGTTGCAATCACATTTCAAGTGTTCAATAGACACATGTGCCTAGTGGCACTGTACTGAAACCACAATATTTGCTTGCATTGCCTCTGGAGAGTATTTTTTTTTTTTTAAGTTTTGTTGTAGTATTTGGATGTGTTTTTTAAAAATAAACCAGTGATATTTTATTAATTTTATGGTGAGTAAAAGAATTCATCAAATGTTAAGTGTCAAACTCCTAACTTTTAAGACATTTACTTCCAGCTCAGTCTTTAAAAAAAAAAAATCCTGGTATCTACATATTTTATAATGTTTTGGCCTTAAAGTGATAGTTTCAGGTTACTGCAGACATTGACTATATCGCTAATATGTAAGACTTGAGTAAGCCATTTGAAATGGTAAAAAAGGTTCTTTACTGGTATCATCAGGCCTCTTTCAAAAACCCATGTATGCACAATGGAATGAAACTAGAAATCATTAGCGTGAGGAAAACAGAAAAATTCTCAAATATATGGAAATTAAAGAATGCACTCATAATCAATAGGTCAAAGAAGAAATAAAATTTAGAAAATATGTGGAGACAAGTGAAAATAAAAACAATATCAAAACTTCTGGGATGCAGCAAAAGTGCTACAAAAGTTTATGACCAATTATATGTCAACAAATTGGACAACCCAAAAGAAATGAATTCCTAGAAATATGTAACCTACCTAGACTGACTCATGAAGAAAGAATAAATCTGAAAAAACATAATTACATTTAATACAAGGAAGAGATTGAAGCAGTAATCAAAAACCTCCCAACAAAGAAAATCCCAGGACCAGATGGCTTCACTGGAGAATTCTAACAAACATTTAAAGAATAATTAACATCAGTCCTTCCCAAACTCTTACAAAGAATAGAAGAGGAGGGACCACTTCCTAACTCATTCTGTGAGGCCAGCATTACTTCAATACAAAAAGCAGACAAAGACCCAAAAAGAAAACTATAGACCAATATCCCCCCTGATGAATACTGATGCAAAGATCTTAAACAGGATACTAACAAAGTAAATTCATCAGCACATTGAAGTGATTGTACATTGTGACAAGTGGGATTTATATCTAGAAACAAAGATAGTTCAGCATATTAAAATCAATGTAACATGCCACACTGACAAAATGTCGAAAGCCACATCATCTTAATACAGGAAAAAAATTGACAAAATTCAATGTCCTTTTATGAGAAAAACATTCAACAAACTAGGAATAGAAGGAAACTACCTCAAAATAATAAAAGCTGTATTATCAAAAGCCTACAACTAACAAAATTCAATAAGAAAAAGACTGAGAGCTTTTCTTCTAAGATCAGGAACAAAACAAGGGCTTGTAGCACAATTCAACATAGTACTGGAAGTTCTAGAAAGAGCAATTAAATGAGAAAAAGAAATAAGGGATATACAAATTGGAAAAGAATTAAAATTATCTGTTTGCAGATGACATGATCTTATATTTAGAAAACCCTAAGGATTCCACAGCAGAATTGTTAGAGCTAGTAAATTTAGCACATTTGCAGGACACAAAATCAACACCTGGAAATTAGTTGCATTTCTATACCTAACAATGACCAATTTGAAAAGGAAATTAAGAAAAAAATCTCATTTGCTACAGCATCAAAAAGAATAAAATACTTTGGAATAAACTTAACCAAGAAGGTGAAAGACTTGTACGCTGAAAAATATAAAACATTGTTAAAAGAAATTGAAGAAGATACAAATAAATGGGAAGACATCCCATAGTTGTGGACTGGAAGACTTAATATTGTTAAAATGTTCATACTACCCAAGGCAATCTACAAATACAATCCTTATCAAAGTTCCAGTGGTTTTTTTTTTTTGCAGAAATAGAAAAAAAATCCTAAAATTTATATGGAATCTCAAGGGACCCTGAATAACCATAACAAACTTGAAATAGAAGAACAAAGTTAGAGGACTCAGATTGCCTGATTTCAAAATGATATTACAAAGCAACAGTAAAATGGTGATATGATATGAGCATAAAAAATAGATATATAGACCAATGGAACAGAATATAAGACCCCAAAATAACCCCTTGCATATATGGCAAAATGATTTTCAACAAGGTTGCCAAGCCTACAAATATAGAAAGGATGGTCTTTTCAACAAATGGTGCTGAAAAACTGGATATTCACATGCGAGAGAATTAGATTGGACACTAACCTTACAACAAATACAAAAGCTAACTCAAAATAGACTAAGGCCTAAATAAAATGCCTAAAACTATTCAAACCCTAGAAGAAAACATAGGGAAAAAAATCTTAGAACATTAGGTTTGGCAATGATTTCTTTGATATGACACCAAAAGCACAGAACAAAAGAAAAAAAATAAATGGGACTACACCAAATTTAAAAACTTCTGCATGTCAAAGGAATCAACAGAATGAAAAGACAACCCACAGAATGGGAGAAAATAATTGCAAATCATATATCTGATAAAGGGTTAATATCTAGAATACATAGGGAGATGTTATAACTCAATAACAATAAATACCTAATTAAACATTGGTCAAAGGACTTAGACATTTCTCCAAAAAAGACCTACAAATGGCCAACATACACATGAAAAGATGCTCAGCATCACTCATCTTCAGGCAAATGAAAATCACCACCGCAATGAGCTATCACCTTACACCTGTCAAAATGGCTATCATCAAAAAAAGAAATAGTAAGTGTTGGTGAGGATATGGAGAAAAAAAGAAACCTCAGTGCACTGTTGGTGGGAAAGTAAATTGATGCAGACACTGTAGAAAGCAGTATGGAATTTCCTCAAAAAATAAAATTAAAAAAAGAAATACCCTATGATCCAGTAATTCCACTCTGCATATTTACCCAAAGAAAATAAAAACAGTATTTCAAAAAGATATATGTACCCCTATGTTTATTGCAGCTTTATAATAGCCAAGATATGGAAGCAACATGTAGGTGCTGATAAATGGATAAAGAAGATGTGATACACACACACACACACACACACACACACACACACACGAATATTACTCAGCCATAAAAAAGAATGAGATCTTGCCATTTGCAGCAACATGGGTGGGCCTAGAGAGTAATATGCTAAATAATTCAGACAAAGACAAATACCATGATTTCACTTATATGTGAAGTCTAAAAAACAAAACAAAAAAGAATAAAAAGCAGAATCACACCCCTAAGTACAGAGAACAAACATGGTTGTCTGAGAGGAGGGAGATGGGGGATGGGCAAAATGAGTGAAAAGTAGTGGGAGATACAGGCTTCCAGTTTTGGAATGAGTAATTTATGGGAATAAAAGGCACAGCAGAGGGAATATAGTCAAAGGTACTGTGATAGCGTGGTATGGTGACAGATGGCAGCTACACTTGTGGTGGGCACAGCTTGTAGACTTGTCAAACTACTATTCATGCACCTGAAACTAATATTTATGTCAACTATACTTCAATAAAAGTTAAAACACACACACACACACACACACACACACACAATGAGATATCACCTTACACATCAAGATGACCACTATCCTCAGGAAAAAAAAGAACAGGAAATAACGAGTATTGGTGAGAATGTGGAGAAGTTGGAACTCAAGATGTAAAGTGGGGCAACTATTGTGGAAAACTATATGGGGGCTCCTCAAATAGGTAAAAATAGAATTACCATATAACCCAACAATTCTACTTCTGGGTATATGAAAGAACTGAAATCAGGTTTCCAAAGAGATAATACGCACTCCTATGTTCACTGCAGCATTGTTCATGATGGTCAAGATATGGCAACAACACAATGTTCACCAATACATGAACAGATAAAGAAAACATGGTGTATACATACAATGGAATACAATATAGTCTTTAAAAAGGAGACTGTCACGTGCTACAACATGGATAAATGTTGGAAGACATTATACTAAGCAAAATAAGCCAGTCAATAAAAGACAAATATTGTATGATTCCACTCATAGAAGTTTCTAAAGTAGTCACGATCATAAAAACAAAGTAGAAAGGCAAATATCAAATGTTGAGGGGAAGGGGGATTAAGGTGTAGTGGGTATAGTTTTAGTGTAGCAAGATGAAAATTCTAGAGATCTATTGCCCACCAATGTGAATATACTTAATGCTACTGAATTGTACATTTAAAAATGGTTAAGATGGTAAATTTCATGTTATGTATTTTTTTTACCACACAAATTCCTGATGTATGTTCTTTTCCTTTCATAGCAAACAAACTTTAATGTGGAAATCAAGAGCATTTCATTTCTTTGCCCAACCTGCTGAAATGAAATAGTCTCAGTTGTTCAGTAACTGATAATGACTTGAATTCCTTATTTTCTTCCATAATGAATCAACATTAGGAAGCACATTGTTTAAAAACTGTTCTGTTGATAAAACAGCAAGTGAATTGTCTTCAGGTATAAGTCATGCTGCACGCACAGCTCTTGTTCCAGTAGGAGAAATCCCAATGCTCCTTTTCATCCTATACCGTAGTTCACAAAATAACATACATTTTATTGTAGACTTGTCTTAAGTATGAATTTTCAGTGAAAAACCAGAAGCAAAAAATCAAGAGCTTCAATCTTATAAATGTGCATAGATGCCAATAACTCATACTCTACATTATCAATCACTTCAACCTACTACAAAGCAAAATGTGTTCTAGTACACACCTTTCAATTCACACTATGTTATTGACATAATATTTGTACAGCAGTATCATTTGATGAAAGAATTTTACCAACAGTTCCTTCTGATTTAGCACTAACCGTGTTTGTCATTAACTCATGATTGAGCTAGCCCATCCCCTCACCCCCCTCCCCTCTAGCCCGGTGATGGGTATTAAGGAGGGCACGTAGTGCATGGAGCAGTGGGTATTATATGAAAACAATGAATCATGGAACACTACATCAAAAACTAATGATGCACTGTATGGTGACTAACATAATAAAATAAAATAAAAAAAAAAACACCTCATGCTTGGCTTTATAAACTTATGAGTGGTTTGACTTACACATTTTCTCACTATGAGGTATGCAATGCTGAGAGATGGCTTGGTAATTCTAGCATTTCCTTTGGCTTTATTGATAGAATTCATCAAATTTGTGCTGGAAGGCAATATTTTGTTCTTGCTCTAGAGAAAAGCAGAGTGCCTTAGCAGAGGGGGGACTGTGCTTTGTATGACAAGTATAAAAATCTTTGATGGCTTTGACTTCTGTGTTAGAATTTTTTTTTTTTACAGGTGCTATAAATCCACCTCAAACTACCTAATGAGGGATGGGAAGGAATGTATTGACTCATATAACTGGAAAATGCAGAGAAGGCAGAAAGGTCGAGGGATGTTGCATCCAGGTGCTGAAAGTACAATGTTAGTTCTCTGTCTCCCCTTGCCACCTTTTGGCCCTGTGTTTCTGGGTTGGTTTAATTTTCAGGTAGGATCTTTACATGTGACAGCTGAAAAAGGTTACATGTCCTTGTGACTTGTAATCCCAGAGGAATAGAACCCTCTCCTAGTGTCTATATATAAAACCCAGAAGATTCTGGTTCTCCCAGTTTGAGTTACATGTCCATGTTGGAACCAGTGCCAGTGGCCAAGGGGACAAATGATCTAGATTATCAAGCCTAGACCATATGCCCACTCTTGTGGCCAGAGTCTACTGCCAGAAGTGAAGGAAATATAGACATCAAATATTTTTCTTCTACCGCATATTTGACAAAATCTCATAAAAAATTGTACTCAAAGGACAAATAGATTACTGATGCCATAAAATTTAATTATGAGAGATTCATGGCTTCATTGCCTTTTTATACTTTTACTTAATTGCATAAAATCACCATATTCGTAGATATTTTAAAAGAAGTCCTTCACTTTGTTTAAAAATTACTTTGAGTTGAAGTATTTATGTTACTAATTTTATCTCTACCTTTCCTTTCAATAATCTACTCTTAAGTCTTTGTTCTGTAGTGAGCATAGAAAAATAGAGGCCAATAGAATGTTAATTTAACACATACAAAACACTGTAATAAAGTAAAAAATAATGTTCAAAATGACAAAACTGTTAACTGAGTATCAGTCAAGAAGGACTTCTAGGTAAGATGGTGGAATATTAGGATCCTGGGCTTACCGAGTCCCCATAGATACAACTAGGTAAGAGCTACATCAGGGGAAATTATCTGAAGACTGGCAGAGCAGACTCTAAACAGTGAAATGGCTTCATCAAAGAGAAGTGGCTACTTCAAAGTGGGTAGGGAAGGGTGGAGACACCATCAGGAGACAAATGGACCAGCAGGACTATCCATGGGAGGGAGGAATGCCCCAGGTGCAGAGAGGAGAGAGGAACAGACCCATGCCAGGTACCCCGGGGTGAGGGACTCACACTGGAAAGACAAATTCCCATAATATTTGGCTTTGAAAACCAGAGGGGCAATCTGGGAATTAACACCTGGAATATTAAAAATCAGCAGGCTTGGCTCTGGGAGAGTGGGAGACTATAGGGAAGTGAGTCCCTGCCCTGAAAAAGACAGCACAACAAATAGCCCAGCTGAGATACAGCACAGAAGTAGCAGTTTGAAAAATGTCTGGAGTATACTGGAAGATTTAATTATCTCGGCACATGTGCTAGAGAGGCAGGGATCTTTGGGAGACTTCTCCAAGAACAAAGGAGCTGGTAAATGCTATTTGTCTCTCTCACCCCCCAGCCTGGATACACAGACACCCATGGGAGCAAGCATGGTACCAACCCTCTCCACCTAGCTTGCTAATAGCCTGCCCCACCCCTGTGTGATTCTGCAGAAATACCCTCTCTGACCCAGCCAGCCTTGACAGGTTTCCCAGGCAGCTACAAATCCCCTCCTGGAGTGGACCTGCACAGACCTTACTGGCACCATGTCACCCACCCCGTGTTCTCCTGCAGACACATCTTCCAACATGCCCTTGGCAAGAGTCCCTCCAAAGCAAAGCCACAAACCTGGCAGTGTGTAAGCAGCCCTGATAGGGGTCAGCACTACTCCAAAGTGACTCCTGCCCCAGGGAGAAGGGAAGATAACCATACATACCTGTCTGACTGGAGCCCCAGCAGTAGGTTTGAGGCACACATCTTGTCTGGCCACAAGCCCTGCCCATCAGGGAAAGTTTCTCAGGGGATGACACAGGGAGAGCACCCTGTGGTTCAGTGTCTCTGCAGCTCTGGCCAATGTGTGCTCTGACTCCACTCAGCTCCAAGGTGGCCTCAGAATGACCCACTAACAACACAGGGACAAAACCCTGCAAACAAGCAAAGAGAACCATTACAGAGGACTGTACTAAAGGCAAATGCAGCTCAGTCACAACAGCAGGGTACACATAAGACATGCATGAAGTGCCAGGTTCTGGTGCACTATGAGAGAAGAGATCGAGAGAAGAAAGGGACAGAGAAGAAATACAAAATCACCAGAAAGTAACAAAATGGCAATAAGTACATACCTTTCAATAATTTTGATATGTAAATTGACTGAATACTCCAATCAAAAGACATAGGGTGAAAGAATGAATAAAAAAGCAAGATCCATCTATATGCTGCCTACAAGAGACTCATTTTAGACCTAAAGACACACGCAGATTGAAAGTGAAGGGATGGAAAAGCATTTATCATGAAAACGGAAGGGCAGCAATACTTACATTGTACAAAATAGACTTTGAGAGAGGAACCATGAGAGACGATGGACTCTGAAAAACAAACTGAGGGTTCTAGAGGGGAGGGGGGTGGGGGGATGGGTTAGCCTGGTGATGGGTATTAAAGAGGGCACGTTCTGCATGGAGCACTGGGTGTTATACGCAAACAATGAATCATGGAACACTGCACCAAAAACTAATGATGTAATGTATGGTGATTAACATAATAAAAAAATTTAAAGAAAAAAAGAGACAAGGCAGGACACTACATAATCATAAAGGGAATAATCCAACAAGATATAACAATTATAATATTTATGTACCCAACATGGGAATAGCCATACATATAGCACCGAATAACAAAGATAAAGGAAGTAACTGATAGTAATACAATAATAGCCGGGGAATTTAACACCCCACTTATATCAATGGACAGATCATCTAAACAGAAAACCAACAAGGAAAATGTGGCTTTAAGTGACACATTGGACCAGATGGATTTAACAGATATATTCAGAACATTCCATCCTAAAACAGCAGAATCCACAGTCTTTTTAAGTGCACATGGAGCATTCTCCAGAATAGATCACATATTAGGCCACAAAACAAATTCAACAAATTAAAGATTGAAGTTATACCATGCATCTTTTCTGCCCACAAGGCCATTAAACTAGAAATCAACTGCAAGAAAAAATCTGGAAAGAGCACAAACACATGGAGGTTAAATAACATGCTACTCAACAAAGAACAGGTCAGCCAAGAAATCAAAGAGAGGAAATTAAAACAAAACAAAACACATAGAGACTAATAAAAATGAAAACACAATGGTCCAAAATCTTTGGGCTGCATCAAAAGCTGCTCTAAGAGGAAAGATTATAGCAATACAGGCCTATGTCAAGAAGCAAAAAACTAAAACAACCTAACCTTACACCTAAAGGAGGTAGAAAAAGAAGATCAAACTAAGCCAAATACCAGTAGAAAGAAGGGACTAATAAAGATTAGAGCAGAAACAAAGGAAATAGAAACTTAAAAAACAAAACAACAACAACATTAGATAAGATCAGTGAAACCAGGAACTGGTTCTTTGAAAAAAAAAAAAAATCAACAAAATTGTTAAACCTTTAGCCAGACTCAAAGAAAGAAAAGAAAGAAAAGAAAGGGAAGAGAGAAGAAGGAAGAGAAGGAGGAAGAGGAAGGAGGAAGAGGAAGGAGGAAGAGGAAGGAGGAAGAGGAAGGAGGAAGAGGAAGGAGGAAGAGGAAGGAGGAAGAGAAGGAGGAAGAGAAGGAGAAAGAGAAGGAGGAAGAGAAGGAGGAAGAGGAGGAAGAGGAGGAAGAGAAGGACTCAAAATCAGAAGAAAAATAACCATCGCTACAGAAATATAAAGGATTACAAGAGAATATTATGAAAAACTATATGCCAACTATTTGAACAACCTAGAAGAAATGGATAAATTCCTAGAAACATAGAACCTCCCAAAACTGAATCACGAAGGAATAGAAAATTTGAACAGACTGATTACGAGCAATGAAATTGAATTAGTAATTTTAAAAATTCCCAAGAAACAAAAGTCCAGGACCAGATGGCTTCACAGGTGAATTCTACCAAACATAAAGAGTTAACACTTATTCTTCTCAAATTATTCCAAAAGAGAGAAGAGGAAGGAAAGCTTCCAAATTCATTCTATGAGGCCAGCATTACTCTGAAACCAAAACCAGATAAAGGCTTAAAAACAACAACAACGAGAGAGAGAGAGAGAGAAAAAACTACAGGCCAATATCTGATGAACATAGGTGCAAAAATCTTCAACAAAATAGTAGCAAACCAAACCCAACAATACATTAAAAAATCATTCATCATGATCAAGTGGGATTTATTTCTGGGATGCAAGAGTGCTTCAATATTTGCAAATTGATCAATGTGATACATCACATGAACAAGAGAAAGGATAAAAAGCTTATGATTCCTGAGATTAAGGATTCCTCATATCAGTGAGATCATATGATACATGTCTTCCTCTGATTGACTTATCTCACTTAGCATAATACTCTCTAGTTCATTATATGTTAAAAAAAAAAAGAAGATAGTAGAAAGGGAAAAATGAAGGGGGGAAATCGGAGGGGGAGACAAACCATGAGAGACTATGGACTCTGAGAAACAAACTGAGGGTTCTAGAGGGGAGGGGGTGGGGGGCGGGTAAGCCTGGTGATGGGTATTAAAGCAGGCACATATTGAATTGTCACTGGGTGTTATACGCAAACAATGAATCATGGAACACTACATCAAAAACTAATGATGTAATGTGTGGTGATTAACATAATAAATTTTTTTAAAAAGCATGATTACTTCAATAGATGCAGAAAAAGCATTTGACAAAGTACAACATCCACTCATGATAAAACTCTCTGCAAAGTTGGTTTAGAGGGAACAGGCCTCAACATAATAAAGACTATATATGAAAAACCCACAGCTAACATCATCCTCAGTGGTGAAAACTGAGAGCTTTTCCCCTAAGATCGGAAACAAGGGTGTCCACTCTCACCACTTCTATTCAACACAGTACTGAAAGTCCTAGCCACAGCAATCAGACAACAAAAAGAAATAAAGGGCATCCAAATTCATAAGGAAGAATAAAACTTACACTATATGCAGATGACATGATACTATATATAGAGATCCCGAAAGACTTCACCAAAAAACTACTAGAACTGATAAATTCAGTAAGGTCACGGGATACCAAAAAAAAAAAAAAATCAATCTACAGAAATCTGTTGCATTTTCTATACACTAATGAAGTAGCAGAAAGAGAAATTAACAGTCCCATTTACAATTGCACCAAAAATAATGAAATACCTAGGAGTAAACCTAACCAAGGAGATGAAAAACCTGTACTCTGAAAACTATAAGACATATATGAGAGAAATTAAAGATGACACAAACAAATGGAAAGATATTCCATGCTCGTGGATTGGGATAACAATTGCTGTTAAAATGTTCATACCAGCCAAAGCAATCTACAGATTTAATACAATGCAATTTAATACAGATTTGATGCAATTTAATGCATCAAAACACCAACAGCATTTTTCACAGAAGTAGAACAAATAATCCTAACACTTGTATGGAACCACAAAAGACCCCCAACACCCAAAGCAATCTTGAGAAAGAACAAATTTGGAGGTATCACAATCCTAGATTTCAAGATATACTACAAAGCTGTAATATTCAAAACAGTATGGTACTGGCACAAAAATAGACACACAGATCAATGGAAATATACCCACAATTAAATGGTCAATTAACCTTCAATAAAGGAGACAAAAATATGCAATGGGAGAAAGTCTCTTCAACAAATGGTGTTGGAAAAACTGGACAGCTACATGCAAAAGAATGTAACTGGACCACTTTCTAACACCATATCCAACAATAAACTCAAAATGAATAAAGGCCTAAGTGTGAGACCTGAAACCTTAAAGAGACCTTTCCAGAAAAAAGCACAGGCAGTAATTTCTGTCATGGGCTGTAGTAACATATTTCTAAATAGGCCTCCTGAGGCAAGAGAAATCAAAGCAATAAAAAACTATTGGGACTACATCAAAATAAAAAGCTTCTGCACAGCAAAGGAAACAACAAAACTAAAAGACAACTTACTGAATGGGAGAAGATATTTGCAAATGACATATCCAGTAAAAGGATAAAAGTGTATGTGTGTGTGTGTCTGTGTGAATATGCGTGTGTATATGTATATACATATCTATAAGTGCATATATGCATGTATATGTATGTATATACATATATGTATATAGGTCCCCAAACTATAAAGAACTCATAACACTAAAAAAACAAATAATCAGTTAAAAATGAGAAGACATGAACAGACATTTCTCCAAAGATGACATACATACAGATGGCCAATGGAACACACAAAAAAAAGCTCAACATCAGTAATCACCAGGGAAGTGCAAATTGAAACCACAATAGATATTACCTCATACCTTTCAGAATGGCTAAAATCAAAACAACAAGAAATAACAAGTGTGGGCAAGGTTGTGGAGAAAAAGGGACCCTCCTGCACAGTTGGTGGAACCCAAACTGGTGCAGCAGGCGTGGAAAACAGTACGAAGTTTCCTTAAAAAATTAAAAATAGAATTACAATATGATCCAGTTGTTTCACTATTTACCCAAAGAATACAAAAACACGAATTCAAAAAGAGATATGTATCCCTATGTTTATTGTAGTATTATTTACAATAGCCAACTTACGTATCCATCAATAGATGAAGACATGATACATATATAAATATTATGCAGCCATAAATAGGAATAAGGCCATTCGCAACAACATGGATGGACATAGAGGGTATTATGCTAAACAAAGTCAGTCAGAGAAAGACAAATACCATATGATTTCACTCATATGTGGACTTTAAGAAAACAAGCGAACAAAGAAAAAAGGGGAAACAAAAAACCAGACTCTTAAATACGGAGAACAAACTGCTGGTTGCCAGACGGGAGGTGGGGGGGGGAGGGGTAAAAAAAAAAAAGGGGGGAAGGGGTTAAGAGTACACTTGTCCTGATGAGCACTGAGTAATATATGGAATTATTGAATCACTGTATTATATACCTGAGTCTAATAGAACACTATTAACTCTACTGGAATTAAAATAAAATTTAAAGAAAGTTCAACTGACTAAACCAACCTTATGATTCACGGACCATCTTTTAGAAAGCAATTTTTATTAATAATATAGAGAAGCTTTGGGAAAATCATAATTTTGCCTAACAATTATATAAATTCTTTCATGGCTTTAGTCCTTTGTATTCAATAAGACTTTACAAAAAAAAACAAAAAGCCCCCAAAAACAGGTGATAGAAACCTACCTCAAAATAGCCCAAGGAGGGTGTGAAGGAATGTATTTCACTTCACACTTACGAAATACAATAAAATGTTCAAGTGGTTTCCTTTGAGAACTACCCAAACATCTCCTGACCACTGAGAAACTACTGCAGGCCACACTCAGAGAACCAATGCCTTCTCCTATGAGGGCACTTTCAGGGTCAGCTTCCCCCAGGAGCCTGGACATCACAGGTACCTGTGAAGGCTTTAGAAGACATGGATTGACAGATCTAAGTTTTGGCCAACCAAATAAAACTTCTCCTGAGTAGCGCTCAGGAATCTGTATTTTTTTTTTAATAGTCTTCCAGTGTAATTCTACTACATCCAGCCTGGCAATCTGGCAACAGGATCAATTTTAGAATGATACCCTAAGGTAGCCTCTTTTACCACGTTCCCCAAGGTGAAACAGTTTACTCTGTACGTATATTTGCCCTTCGATCCCTCCTCAGTGCTCATCTAAACCTGTTGCCTGCCTGCGTTCTCACCACAGGACCCTGTGGGAAGTAGAGAGAAGCAACTCCCAAGAAAGGTAATTCACAATCCTCATGGAAACTTTGTCAGCAGGTTGGACAAGGAAAAGCAGCCTCAGTGGGGCCTGACAACAGGCAGCTTGTCCCTCCCCTCCCCCACTCTGGATCCAGTGAAAGTAGGTCTCTAGGCCTCCTTTTCTGCTCCACTTCATGAAGAAAATATAAAAGAGGGGGGGAGTCTGGCACTCATGGAAGTTCACTCCATTTCCTACACATTAGTTATCCCAGGAAGAAGGGAGGCATGGTAGATGGAATAAAAATGCTGTGGAATATAAGTGGGTATGTTTCTTGTATACTTTATTCATCTCTGTCTTACTTATCTAGATCACAGGTCTAGAATATGTACTTTCTGCAAAGTGGGATGTAGGCAGAGAAATAACCATTTTAACTATTCGCTATGAATAGCACTTTATTTAGTGAGCATATAATTGAGAAGGTAAGCAGAGGTCTATGTAGTGGTAAAGCAGAGAAAGTTCAAAGCTGCCCCAGTTATCCTAAGCAAGTCAGCTCGGACCCCAAGCTGCATATCCCACTAAGCCAAATAAAAGCTCTGGGATTAAAAAAGATCTGCTCTACTCAGAAGGCAGTTTGGTATGAGGCTAATGTCTTTAGGGGGTAGGCAGGTGGTGTTTTCAGTGTTTCATACTCTAAGCAGATGATGGCAGAACTCCTTCCGATCACAAAAAAAACACTTTCTCTAAGAATAATTGAAACAAATAGGTTTGGCATTTCTATAGAACAGATGCTAGTTTATAGCAGGGGTTGGCAGACTGATGGCTATCAGCCAAACCCAGTCTGTAGCCTGTTTTCATATTACCTGCAAGGAAAGAATGGTTTTTACCTTTTTAAAGGTTTGTAAAAATAAAACAAAGAAGAATATATGGCCAAAAAGCATACAGTATTTATCATCTGGCCCTTTACAGAAAAATTTGCTGACCTTTGGTTCAGAGTTTAGACTGGCATACCTGGTTATTCCTGGCTGCCTTCCTCTTAACCTAACTCTGCCTGGCTCCATCATGCAGACCAGCTAAGAGTCATTTCTAACCTAGGTCACACGCTTATTCTCCATTTAATAGATCCCACTGGTGTGCAGGTTAGCGTTCAACAACAAGCAACCTGGACAAAAAAATGCCCTGATTTGTAGCATCTGCCACTTTCTGTGGTGTAAGTACTCCCCTCCATGGCTGGTTTTAAACTACAAACGGGGGATCACTGACTATGGAGTTGGAGCAGATGCACGTAATCAGATCTCACCAGATCGCTTGAGTGGACTCCAGCCAACCCTGAAGGCATGAGGCCTCTGCTGGAGCGGAAAGAGTATCATCCCCTAGGTTAAACATTCTTAAATTCAAATGTAATCTTCACTACTTAACGAGTTGGATGACCTTCAGAAAACCACTTAACTTCAATGAGCTTGTTTTCTCATTTGCAAGTTTGAAATAAGGCCACCTGCCTCTCAGTGGGAAGCATTTGGGAAGAGTAAGAATAGGTACAAGTAAATACACCACACCCTGGGGCATACCTTCCCTTGTTTCTCTCCAGTGGCCTGGTAACTCAGTAGCGGTTTCTTATTCCCTCCTCCATCTTCGAAATAGCTCTCTCTGCCAGGACTGGATGTGGGTCTAGTGGGTCCTCCTTCTGGGTCTGTTGTGGAGATAAGAGTCACGAGAATTGTTTGGGCCCCAGGAAATTTTCAGGTCTGAGAGAGTTGGCTGGGGACTTCAGAACAGGAGAAACTTAAAAGCTTGGGTGGGTTATCCTGAGTAAACCTAAGGAGAAAATGTTCACTAGATTCCACTTGAAGGGAAGAGTTCTAGTCTTATTTTTCTATCTACAATGCCCAGCACAATTGTGTTGGATATAGGAAGCATTCAATATGTAACCACTGGATGAAAGAACCATGAGAGACTATGGACTCTGAAAAACAAACTGAGGGTTCTAGAGGGGAGGGAGGTGGGGGGATGGGTTAGCCTGGTGATGGCTATTAAAGAGGGCACATATTGAATGGAGCACTGGGTGTTACACACAAACACTGAATCATGGAACACTACATCAAAAACTAATGATGTAATGTATGGTGATTAACATAAAATTAAAAAAATGAATGATGAATGTATTTGCCAATAAAAGAATACAATCATAATGAAATAGTGATTAAGAAACTAAGCTCTGAGCAGCCTGGTTTTGAATCCCAGCTTTGTCCCTTACTAGCACCACATCCTTGGACAAATTAACCTCTCTGTACCTCAGTTGCACCATCTGTGAAATGGGTACTAAGAGTATCTACTTGCTAGGATTAATCTAAAGTACTTAGTGAAATAACTCTGGAATAATATAAGTGCTCAATGTAAGCTGTTACTATCTTTATCATCAAAGTCAACATTAACAACCAACACTTGCTGATATATACGATGTGATGCATTAGGTTGTTTAGCCTGTTGTTCAGATCATCATTTCAAGGAAAGGAAGTATGCCACCATAAGAATAGTGCCACTCTAATGCATCAAGATGCCTAATTTTAATAAACCAAATTCAGTGTAGCCCAATATTTCTATTCTTTTGTTCCCTCACGTTCATCAGATTAAAGGAACAAAGACTGCAGTGAAATCAAACCAAGTCTGAATTTTAGTAGCAAAAGATTCTAAGTCCCTATGGCCCACTCTTGACTGAGCAGTTCTCTGCTTCACAGACATGTCCACTCCTACCCCATCTATGTAACCATGCTCAGTTCTTAGGTTGCAGATCTTTTGTAGGACCTATGCAAGATAATGGTCATGAAATAGTAAGTTTCGATGCCAATATTTATTTTTGGTCAATTTTATCCTTTTTGGAGGTGGTGGGATGGGGTAGCATTCAATTTTTAGCCTTTATTGCTGCGTATTAGCTAACATGAAAACTGAATGCTCCCAAATCATTGCCAGTTTTTACCCCACCCCTGAACTTAATCTCATTCCCGGTGCTTCATCCAAATATTTTACTACTTTATTCACTAATATTACTAAATTTATGATGAGAAATTTGCTGTTCAATCCTACAATTAAACTTTGGTTTTATAATTGAGTAACCAGATTTAGATTCTGGCTTAAATCTTGGCTTTATTGCTTTTGAGTTGAGCTGTAACTTGAGTAATAACTGTCATCATAATACTATGTTGTGCCAGTGTCAGCCTATCGATAACCAATGTTGTGGTTGGACTGGCCCTTGTGGTTATGAATGCAAGACACCCTTGAGCAATAACCATGAGGAAACTTTGGGAAAAAAAGTAAAGGTTGTACTGATATAAGGCCTGAAAATTATACACACCTGGCGCCACACAGCAAGCTTATGAGGAGAATGTACCTATGAACCTAGGGTTCTGCTTTTATTGGGGTTGAGGGTGGAGGCTTAGGATTTTGCAGGCTCACTCTATTGATGAATTTTAAGCATAAGAGCAGGAATTTAAAGTGTGAGAAGAAAAAAAAAAAAACTGGTGAAATCAGCTAAGATCTCTAAAACAAAGGAGCCTCAGTTGGGGGAGGTGGCCTGCCTCTTTAACTAGGCATGTGGCTGGTGATATGCTTATTTATTTGGTAGCCCCCTCCAAGTGGGTGTGAGGCAATCAAAGCTTGCCAGGCACTTGCGTTATGTAAAAGAAAAGCCAACCGATACTACAAATAGCTACTGTTTTTGGTTTTTAATTCCAGTTGACATACAGTGTATTATTAGCTTCGGCAGTAGAATTCAGTGATTCATCAGTTGCATACAACACCCAGTGCTCATCACATCTAGTGCCCTCCTTGATGCCCATCACCCACTTACCCCATCCCCCCAGGCACCTCCCCTCCAGCAACCCTCTGTTCCCTGTCGTCAAGAGAGTACAAATACCTCCTGTTTTTAATCACTTTGTCTTAGGGGAATTGCCCTGTTCCATTAACAAAACAGTAGACAGTATTCTGGGGAATATAGCAGAATTCCTTAAATTTTTATCTCCTAAAAATAGAAAAATCCTTATTGATATAATTAATAAACATTACAGAAGACATGGAAGGCCCTTTCAAAATTAAGGACTCCGGAGTCAGGAATGGAGTTAAAGGACAAGGTAAGGAATAGCTCAGAGGTCCACAGGGGAAGGGAGGGAAAACTGAATGGGAAGAACTCAGCGAGGGAGATAAACCATGAGAGATTCTGGACTCCCGGGAACCAAACAGGGTTACAGAAGGGAGGGGGTAACAGGGTGATGGGTATTAAGGAGGGTACCTGTGGTGATGAGCACTAGGTGTTATATACAACTAATGAATCGTTGAACACTATATCAAAAACTAATGATGTACTATATGCTGGCTAATTGAACATAATAAATGAAAATAAGATAATAAAGGACAAGGTAACTCTCAGAAGCAGGACTTCTAGTCGGGGTGTGGGTGATGGAGGGGTATGGTGACAGCGATGCACATTCCTAAACACTTTCAGAAGAACCAAGTGGGTCTCTCTGAGTCTCTTCTCTTCCCTTTGCTTAAAAGGATATCTGGATTAGGTGTAAATGTAAAAATGTGGCCTAAAAACAACTGCATCAAAATTTCATGTACATTGTAAAAACCATCCTGAGGTTTTTTGTGTTTGCTCTTTGATTTACTTCTATCCAACTCTTTCCCAACCCTGCAATGTCTGACATTTCTTACAGTTTCTTCCTAGTCCTCTACCTTCAATATCACATACTTTTCTTTTACCTTGGAAGATAATTCTGAGTTCATCGCTTCTATTTTTTTCAGGCTTCTGGCAGCCATGAATAAAGTTTCATAGGTAATGCTTAATTCTTTTTTATAAAAAAAAAAGTGGAGCTTTTCTTCTCTGAAAAGGAACTCAAGGGGGCTCTCACTGGTCAAATATGGGAGTCTGCACACTGAAAAGAACTACAATTGTTTGAGATACATTGAATATATAAAATTCTTTAAGATTATGGGGAGGGGAGAGAAAGAGGGATAGAGAGGAAATCTCATTTATCATCATTGGAGGTAGCTAGTATAGACTTATTTTAAAAATTGATAATTAAGGCAAAATAATTCATCTTGCTTTTCCTGTGTAAATTGTATTTCACGGAAACCAAAGAGATGAAAGGATCTGATGAAGGAACATTCTTAACAGAATTGTTCCAGCTAATAAATGTAGAATTAGAAAATCACCAGGTTTTAAACTCCTAACGCATTTATGTAGGTAATAGTCATTAATAGATTCTAAAGTAATTGAAGATACTCACGAGGTGCCCAAATGTCACCCCACAAATGACTTCCTGGCGGTAAGAGAAAGTACATCTAAACAATTGGGACTGCAGCCTGCCACCACCTAAACCCCCTACATATTGCTAAAAGTGAGACAATCCATCACCATATGCCTTCTGATGTGATACAGTGTGAAGAATTTTTGTCCAGAATCTAATAGTATCTCCAGACCTAATTCCTGGGTTGTAAGAAACCTATAAGAATAAAGGAGCAAATTAAGTAACACTATGAGGAAACAGTAAGAAAACTCAGAGGCTGTGGGGAAAAAAAAGGAGCCCTCATATACTATTGGTGGGAATATAAATTGGTGCAACAACTGTGAAAAACAGTACAGAAATTTCTCCAAAAATTAATAGTAGAAATACCATATGATTCAATAATTTCACTACCAGGCATTTACCCCAAGAAAATGAAAACACTACTTTGAAAAGCGATATGTCCTTTTGTCTATTGCAGTATTATTTACAATAGTCAAGATAGAAGCAATGTAAGTGTCCACGGATGAATAAAAAAGATGGGTGTGTGTATACACACACACACACACACACACACACACACACACACTAAACTATTACTTGGCCATAAACAAGAATGAAATTTTGCCATTTGCAACAGCATGGATTGATCTAGAGGATATTAAGCTAAGTGAAATAAGACTGAGAAAGAAATACTTTATGATTTCACTCATGTGGAATCTAAAAAAAAAATAGAAAGAATAAACAAACATAAAGCAGACTTAGCCTACAAATACACAGAACTGATGGTTGCCAGAGGGGAGGGTGGGGTTTCCAGATATGGAATAAATCAATCACAAGAATAAAAAGCACAACATAAGAAACATATTCATTGATATTGTAGTAGCATTATGGGGACAGATGGCAGCTCCACTTGTAGTGAGCACAGCATAATGTATAAACTTGTTCAATCGCTGTTGTACACCTGAAACTAATGTAACACTGTGTGCCAACTATACTCAAATAAAAACAAGAAAAATCCAGAAAATGGGATATTCTGCAGAACAATTGCCTGTTTTTAACAAGTCAAGGTCAAGGAAAAAGAAGGGGGAGTTGTTTTAGATAACTATCCTAGATTAAGACTTAAGAAACAGCATGGTGGTTGCCAGGGGCTGGGGGAAGGAAAAATGGGGAGTTGCACATGGATACAAAGTTTGTTATGCAAGATGAGGAAGTTCCATAGATCTGCTCTACGACATTTTTGTCTATAACAAGCAATACTGTATCATGCACCTGAATTGTAGAGAGTAGGTCAAGTTAAGTGTCCTCACCACACACACACACAAAAACTAAACAAAATAAAAGCAAAGGGCACAAGGAAACTTTGAAGTGATGGACGGGTTTACTACCTTGATTGTGACAATGGTTTCTTGGGTATTTGCATACGTCCAAACTCAAAATGTGTAAATCAAATACGTCCAGTATATCAATTATACCTCAGTAAAACTTTTTAAAGAGGTAGAATATCCAATTACTGGAATTTGTGATCATTTATTGGACCCTGGTTTGATAAAAGAGGTTTTGGGGACCACTGGGGAATTTTGCATATGAATAGGGTATTAGATGAACTTAAGGCATTATCGTAAATCTTCTTAGAAATAAGGACATTGTCCTTATGTAAGAAATGCCATTTTTTTAAAAAAGGCATACATATATATTTGGAGGTAAAATGTCATTTGTCTGACATTTACTTTAAAATACTTCAGCCAACACAAAACAAAATAAATGGAGAAATATATTAAAATGTTATTCATTGTTAAAACCAGATAATAAGTATCTGAGGATTCATATTATTCCATTCTACCCACTTATAGAAATGTTTAAAAAATGTTCAAAATAAAAAGTGGAAAAGAATGCCCAGAATTCCTGTGGTACAGGGAAATGGAAGAGGTCACATCCATCATTGCTACTTTTCTCTGGGTCAGCTGAAATCCATAATAAGGGTATAAATCTGGTAGAATTTCCAATGAAACTGCTGTGATTATAGTTACCTATAATCATTAGTGTAGCTGGAATGTTCAGGTTTCAGGAATCTCTGACAAAACTGAAGGCCACAAATAGTTTCTTTAATTCTTAAATAAGAATTTATATGTTAAAGCAAGCCCAAGTACAATTGAATGGTATGACATAGAAAGTGCTTTACCCTGCTCAGTCCCTCCAAAGAGGGAGCCATTTCTGGCTTTTAGGTCATCAGGGAGTTATAACATGGATTAAAGTTAATACTTCTGCTTATTGATCACACGGACATTAGAATCCACTAAGTTGCCATTGGGAAAGAGCAGAAATCTGGATTACTTCCAGCTTCTCTCCACCAAGGTGAAACTTGTTCCTTATATTGTTCCTTTTAGGGATTCTGTTCATCTTTTCGTTACTTTAGATAAACTCTTGAACAATGCAGTGGTTAGGGCCACTAACCTCCCCCCACATAGTTGAAAATCCATGTAGAACTTTTTATTCCAACACTTTAATAGTCTGTTGACTGGAAGCCTTAGCAATAACAGTTAACACATATGTCATGTGTATTATATAATGTATTCTCATAATAAAGTGAGCTAGAGAAAGGAAAAGTTAAGAAAATCATAAGAGAAAATAGATTTACGGTACTTTACTGTATTTATAGGGGGAAAAAAAATCCATGTATAAGTGGACCCATGCAGTACAAACCCATGTTGTTCAAGGGTCAACTGTACATTTCATGTCCGATTGCCTGTAGTCAGGGCTTTCCTGCCAGCTAGCGAGATAAATGGTATTCCTCCACTACTATTTCATCCTTCCTTTGACCTCCCTCTCTGGCCCCCCAAAAAATGACAGAATAGTTTTAAAGAATGAATAACAAGTTAGAACAAGGAAGAAGACTAACAGCAGATGAGAAATACTGAAAATTTCCAAAAATTAGACCGCAGTGTTGGTTCAGGGGGTAAGCGGAAGCAGTGGCTTAGTGTGGCAGAAGCCTGGGTGCCACGGACCCATGGAGGGTGGGTGAGCTGTCTGGTTGTGACTTTGTTCTTTTCCACAGTTCTCGGGGTGGACTGTTGCCCATTTTGTTACTATAGGTCTCTGTTAGGAATCAGAGATAGCAGTGACTATCGGACCACGGGACCCATACACACAAGGAAAGGTTAGAAGAGTAACAGACTCTTCACCTCCCCAGGCTTGGTGGAAGGTCTGCAGAAGCAACTGCCACCAGCCCTGTGCTTCTGGTGGCCGTGGTGGTGGGGGACTCAAGGCAAGAATGTTTGTGTCTTTTCTTAAGCAGTTTCCTGACCTCATTCCTCTGCTGGGAACCTCTCAAGGTAAGTGGGGTCTGAGGCAGGAATCCACCATGCCCAGCGTTGGGCCCTGGCTCTCTAATGCCATCCCCGCTGCCCCCACACAGGTCCTGCCAGAAGCTTTATACTTATCAGTATACAGGAGGCTGCACTGCAGTAAAGATGACAAACTGGGAGGAAGCCCTGCTGTGATCACTGTTAAGCCAGACAGTGTCTTGTCTGACCCCCACAAGGCGAAGGAGGAAACTTCAAGATCAAGAGGCTGCCCAAGATGCTGAAGATGAATTAGGCCATGGGTGGCCAGAGTCCACTCTCGTTTCCCCTCCTCCTAGGCAAGGTACAGGTCTTCTTAGAGGTCCATTCCTTTCTCAAAAACCTCAAATGTTCTACATTCCTGAACATGTAAGGTTCTCCAGCTGGTGATCAGAGCCCCACAGACCGTGTCCCAATTCCCCTCCGTGATGGTGACACCTACCGCTTACAAAGAGTTGCTCAGTCCCATTCTCCCGCTGTTCCTTGCCCAAAACCCAGTTCAGGTCTCTTGTGCTTGGACTCGTAGGTCCATGGACATACATGTCTAGCTCACACACAGCTGAGTGTGGATTCTGTCTGCCTCACAGGCTGGGGTGGTCTCTGACCTCCCCAACAATCCAGGCTCAGGTTTTTTTTTTTTTTTTTTTAAACCTTTCAGCAGGATTTGAGAGTCTCTCCTCCTTGAAACCCTTTAACTAGTCTTCCAGGGAGGCTGCTTCTCTGGGTGTTCTCCTTTTAAAGGCCCTTTCAGGGAAAGGAGGTTGGAATAGTGCAAGTAAAATGAGTAGTTCCCTGTAAATAGACTCCCCAAGTTCAGTTGACCTGGAGGACACAGAGCTGATGGATCTGACTGCTGAACTCCATGTTAATAGTGGAGCAACTCAGCTAGGAAAAGACCTACCTGAGGGAGTCTGACCTGGCCCTAGTCTCATCCTTCTGCATCTCTTGATGAAAGCCTATTTATCTGTAGAGCAAATGTTTTTCTCTGAAACTAAGAAAAGACACTTTGCCGTTCCTGTTCTTTCACATGGGGCAGGGAACATGTCAGGTTTCATGCAGTAGAAGTCTTCTTGATCGAAAGCTGCCAAGTCCAATTCAGTAGCTACCAGCCACACAGGGCTATTAAGCACTTGATATGTGACTGGCCTAAAGCAAGGTGCTGTAAGCATAAAATGTCTACCAGATTTGAAGGATTTAGTTTAAAAAAAAAATCCCCAAATGTAAGCTATCTCAATAATTTTATATGTTGAAATGATAATATGTTGGGTTAAATATTAAAGTTAATTTCATCTGTGTCCTTTTACTTTTTAAATACAGCTACTAGAAAATTGATATTACGGGTATGGCTCCCATAGTTCTCTCTTTTTTTTTTTTTAGTTCATCTTTCTTTTTATTCTCAAAATAGGGTAATACAAAACTCCAAGGGGTATCGGACTGGGCTAGCCCTCGTGTGGGCTCTAGTGCTTTGGAGGAGGCAGAACCGAGTCCCCAGGAATGTGAAAGCATTACATCAAAAGGACAGCAGTAGCTACTGGGCCAAGTTCAACAGCCCAAGTCACACCCAGGCATAGGCACAGCAGGGCTTGGGTTCTAGCTCTTGGGCTGGGGGAGGAGATGATAACTGCTTTGAGATAACTGAGCAGAAGAGCCAGTGCAGAAGGGTCTGGTGGGAGAAATGGGAAAGCTGAAGGTTAGTGATCTTCCTCTTTTCCTACTACTGAAGCGCAGAGGCACGTGACCCCAGCAAGGGGCCGAAGTATGTAGTAGCTACTTGGATCCCATTATGGAGAGGCCAGACCACTCCAGGGCTGGTTAGCTGGCTTTGGCAGGTGGTGGAATACTGGTCATAAGAATAGAGACAAACTGTTCCAATTTTTGTGCTGCTTGTCTCCCAGCCTCTAGTACTTGCTCATGATTGACCTTCTCCTTGGCTTCATAATCCAAGACGACTTTGTTAGTGATGAGGGAGAAGCCAAAGACTCGAAGTCCACAGTGCCTTGCAACTATAACTTCTGGTACCGTGCTCATGCCAACAGCATCCGCCCCCAGCCTCTGCAGCAGCCAACACTCAGCCACAGTCTCAAAAGACGGGCCTGCCAACATCACATAGGTGCCTTCCTTCAGCTCTCTCTGCTCCCCCATCTGTTTCCAGGCCCTGTGAGCGTTCTGCCGCATATCCCGGTCATAGGCATCGGACATGGCAGGAAAACGAAGTCCAAACCTTTCGTCATTGGGCCCTATGAGAGGGTTCACACCACTGAAGCCAGGAAAGTTGATGTGATCACGGATCAGCATGATATCTCCGACCTCAAACTCAGGGTTGAGTCCCCCAGCTGCATCGGTGACCACTAGGGTGTCCACGCCCATAAGGAAGAAAACCCTCACTGGGAATGTCACCTTCCAGATCGGGTAGCCTTCATACATGTGGAACCTGCCCTGCATCATCACACAGGCCTTGCCATTCCGGAACCCAAACACCAGTCGACCAGCACGACCAGGCACTGTACTTCGGGGAAAGTTTGGAATCTCGCTGTAGTCAAAGCTCTGGCTGTCAGTTAATTTATCAACCAGATTTCCTAACCCAGAACCACAGATGACTGCCACTTGAGGTCGGTGCTTGGTGTGGCACAGAAGCCATTCACTCGTGTTCTGATAATCATCATAGGTAAATCGGTTTTCCGTGGCGCCGCCGCCGCCCTCTCGAGGAGGCCGCCCTTGGCCTCTGGGATCCCCCATAGTTCTCTTTTTAATGCATCCAGGTCTGGGCACAGTTAAGCTCACCATTCTGTACCAATGTCACTCTTGGGATTTTGAGAGGATCTGGCAAAGGATTTCTTACTCTCTAGAGAGCAGAAGCCCCTTTGTTCCCCCCAGGGGTGGATGAGCAAAAGAAACACAATGACCAGGCCATCCCAGAGTGACGGGAGCTTGACAAGGTACTCCCATTGTTGAAGCTGGTCACCCTTCCTGAAATACCTTCCATTAGAAAATACCTGCCATATGTCCTCCTTCCCCTGGAATATTCTCCCAGCTCCAGCAGGGCATTTAGAAGACTCCTCTGAGGTTGATCATGGTGAGTACATGGAGGTAGGAGCTGGCAGCAGCGTTCATGGGAGATCATCTGGTTTAGCTTATCCATGATTTCTTTAAAGTTCCCAAATCCGTCATCATTGCTCCATGCTTCAGAGTACAATAAGTGATCATTTAACAGCAGAACCACAACGGGATGATAAGGAACATAACTTCGTGTTCTACGCAGATCACACACCCTGTCTCTACATTATCTACATCGGTGGGTTTCTAACTCTCCTGTTGCTGTTCTTGTCTGGATTCAGTTCCATTTCTAGATACCCACTGTTAGAAAAAGACAGCCTGAATGTACCCAACAAAAGAACTTAAGGGAGTTGAGGTGAGGTGAATAAAAACAAGTGAAAATTGGATGACAGGAGTAAGAAGAGAATGAAAAATACAACGTAAAAGATGATGATATTTAATAGTTTTGAGGAGGGGACTAGGTATCAGTCACATGCAACAGATTTTTAATATTGGTATTTTTTTTTCCCTTCCTTTGACCCCTGAGGAAGATACTAAAATCATCCCATTTTACAGAGGAGAAAACTGGGATAGAGAGAGGTTAAGTAATCTGCCAAAAATCACACCAGTGTCAGTGGCTGGACCAGGATTGGAACACAGGTCTGACTCTAGAGCGCATGCCTTTAATTACTGTATTGTACTACCCATGAGTAGAATTAGAACGGGAAACAAGTGGAAAGAAGAATGCACACCAAAAAATAAAATAGAGGGAATAAAATAAGTTTACCTTGGAAATGTGAGTAGCATGAAGTAAAAGCTTGACTTGAGAGAGCATTAAAAAAGAGGACGAGATCTAGAAAACCCTAAAGATTCCACCAAAAAATTGTTAGAAGTAATAAATGAACTCAGGAAACTTCCAGGATACAAACTATACAGAAATTTGTTTCTATATATTCATAACAAACTACCAGAAAGAGAAATTAAGAAAACAATCCCCTTTACAATTACATCAAGAAGAATATCTGGAAATCAGTTTAACCACAGAGGTGAAAGAGCTGTACCCTGAAAACTGTAAGACATTTATGAAAGAAATTGAAGAGGATACAAATAAATGGAAGGATATGCCATGATCATAGACTGCAAGAATATCATTAAAATGTCCACATTACCCACAGCAATATACAGATTCAATGCAATCCCTATCAAAAGACAAATAACCTGTGTGTGTGTGTGTGTGTGTGTGTGTGTGTGTGTGTGTGTGTGTGTGTGTGTTTTAACAGAAAAAGACCAAATAATCCTAGAATTTGTATGGAACCACAAGAGGCCCTAAGTAGCCAAACCAATCTTAAAACTGGAGGTATCACACTCCAAGATTTCAAACTATACTACAAATCTGTAGTAATCAACACAGAATGGTACTGGCACAAAAATAAACATATAAGTCAACGTAACAGGATAGAGAGCCCAGAAATAACCCCAAACTTATATGGTCAATTAATTTACGGCCAAGGAGGCAAGAATATATGATGGGGAAATAAAACAGTCTCTTTAATAAGTGATGTTGAGAAAATTGGACCACCACATGTCTTACACCATACATAAAATAAACTCAAAATGGATTAAAGACCTGAGTGTGAGACCTGAAGCCAAAAAACTTTTAATTTAATTAGCTAACATATAGTACCTCATTTGTTTTTGATTTAGTGTTCAAGGATTCATTAGTTGTGTATAACACCCAGTGTTCATCACATCATGTGCCCTCCTTAATGCCCATCACATAGTTACCCCATCCCCTCACCCACCTCCCTTTCTACAACCCTCAGTTTGTTTCCCTGGAGTCAAGAGTCTCTCATGGTTTGTCTCCCTCTCCAATTTCTTCCCATTCAGTTTTCCCTCCCCTCCCCTATGATCCTCTGTGCTATTGTATTCTACATATGAGCAAAACCATATGTGGAATACAAGAATTGTCAAACGATTATGTCTTTCTCTGCTTGACTGATTTCACTTAGCATAATCCCCTTCAGTTCTATCCATGTCAATGGTAGGTATTCATCCTTTCTGGTGGCTGAGTAATATTCCATTGTATATATGAACCACATCTTTATTCATTTATCTGTTGAAGGACATCTCAGCTCCTTCCACAGTTTGGCCATTGTGGACATTGCTATGAACATTGGGGTGCAGGTGCCCCTTCTTTTCACTACACTTGTATCTTTAGGATAAATGCCCAGTAGTGCAATTTCTGGGTCATAGGGAGCTCTATTTTTAACGTCTTGAGGAACCTCCATACTGTTTTCCAGAGTGGCTGTACCAGCTTGCATTCCCACCAGCAGTATAACAGGGTTCCCCCTTCTCCACATCCTCGCCAATATTTGTTGTTCCCTGTCTTGTTAATTTTAGCTATTCTAAATGGTGTAAGGCAGTAACTCATTGAGGTTTTGATTTGTATTTCCCTGATCGCAAGTGATGTTGAGCACTTTTTCCTGTGTCTGTTGGCTATTTGTAGGTCTTCTTTGGAGAAGTGACTGAAGAAAGAGAAATTAAGGAATCAATCCCATTTACAATTGCACCAAAAACCATAAGATACCTAGGAATAAACCTAACCAAAGAGGTAAAAGGGTCTGTACTCTAGAAACTACAGGACACTTAAGAAATTGAGGAAGACACAAAGAAAGATGAATAAACATTCCTTGCTTATGGATTGGAAGAATAAACATTGTGAAAATATCTACACTTCCTAGAGCAATCTACACATGCAATGCAATCCCTATCAAAGTACCATCAACAATTTTCACAGAGCTGGAACAATCAATCCTGAAATTTGTATGGAATCAGAAAAGACCCAGGATAGCCTGGGGAATGTTGAAAAAGAAAACCAAAGTTGGGGGCATCACAATGCCTGACTTCAAGCTGTAATACAAAGCTGTGATCATCAAGACAGTATGGTACTGGCACAAAAACAGACACATAGATCAACAGAATAGAGAACCCAGAAATGGACCCTCAACTGTATGGTCAACTAATCTTTGACAAAGCTGGAAAGAATATCCAATGGAAAAAAAGTCTCTTCAGTAAATGGTGCTGGGAAAATTGGACAGCCACATGAAGAAGAATGAAACTCGACCATTCTCTTATAGCATACACAAAGATAAACTCAAAATGGATGAAAGACCTAAACGTGAGACAAGAATCCATCAGAATCCTAGAGAACAGACAGTAACCTCTTCACCTCAGATGCAGCAACTTCTTTCAAGACATGTCTCTAAAGGCAAGGGAAACAAAAGCAAAAATGAACTATTGGGACTTCAAGATAAAAAGCTTCTGTTTCATTCTTCTGCATGTGACTGTCCAATTTTCCCATTTGTTGAAGAGACTGTCTTTTTTCCATTGGACGTTCTTTGCTGCTTTGTCGAAGATTAGTTGACCATAGAGTTGGGGGTCCATTTCTGGGCTCTCTATTCTGTTCCATTGATCTATGTGTCTGTTTTTGTGCCAGTACCATACTGTCTTGATGATGACAGCTTTGTAATAGAGCTGGAAGTCCGGAATTATGATGCTGCCAGCTTTGCTTTTCTTTTTCAACATTCCTCTGGCTATTCGGGGTCTTTTCTGGTTCCACACAAATTTTAGAATTATTTGTTCCATTTCTTTGAAACTGGACCATTTCCTTATGCCACACACAAAAATACTCAAAAATGGATGAAAGACCTGAATGTGAGACAGGAGTCCATCACAATCCTAAAGGAGAACATAGGCAGCAACCTCTTTGACCTCAGCCACAGCAACTTCTTCCTAGAAACATCGCCAAAGGAAAGGGAAGCAAGGGCAAAAATGAACTATCAGGACTTCATCAAGATAAAAAGCTTTTGCACAGCAAAAGAAACAGTCCACAAAACCAAAAGACAACCGACAGAATGGGAGAAGATATTTGCAAATGACATATCAAATAAAGGGCTAGTATCCAAAATCTATAAAGAACTTATCCAACTCAACACCCAAATAATAATCCAATCAAGAAATGGGCAGAAGACACGAACAGACATTTTTCCAAAGAAGACATCCAAATGGCCAACAGACACATGAAAAAGTGCTCAACATCGCTCGGCCTCAGGGAAATCCAAATCAAAACCTCAATGAGATACCACCTCACGCCAATCAGAATGGCTAAAATTAACAAGTCAGGAAATGACAGATGTTGGTGGGGATGCGGAGAAAGGGGAACCCTCCTACACTGTCGGTGGGAATGCAAGCTGGTGCAGCCACTCTGGAAAACTGTATGGAGGTTCCTCAAACAGTTGAAAATAGAGCTACCATACGATCCAGCAATTGCACTACTGGGTATTTACCCCAAAAATACAAATGTAGGGATCCAAAGGAGTACATGCACCCCGATGTTTATAGCAGCAACGTCCACAATAGCCAAACTGTGGAAAGAGCCAAGATGTCCATCGACAGATGAATGGATAAAGAAGATGTGGTGTACACACACAGAATGGAATATTATGCAGCCATCAAAAGGAATGAGATCTTGCCATTTGCAATGACGTGGATGGAACTGGAGGGTATTATGCTGAGCAAAATAAATCAATCAGAGAAAGACATGTATCATATGACCTCACTGATATGAGGAATTCTTAATCTCAGGAAACAAAGAGGGTTGCTGGAGCGGTGGGGGGTGGGAGGGATGGGGTGGCTGGTGATAGACATTGGGGAGGGTATGTGCTATGGTAAGCGTTGTGAATTGTGTAAGACTTGAATCACAGACCTGTACCTCTGAAACAAATAATACATTATATGTAAAAAAAAAAAAACAAAAAACAAAAAAGAAGAAGATAGCAGGAAGGGAAGAATGAAGGAGGGGAATTCGGAGGGGGAGATGAACCATGAGAGACTATGGACTCTGAAAAACAAACTGAGGGTTCTAGAGGGGAGGGGGGTGGGAGGATGGGTTAGCCTGCTGATGGGTATTAAAGAGGGCACGTTCTACACAGAGCACTGGGTATTATACACAAAGAATGAATCATGGAACACTACATCAAAAACTAATGATGTAATGTATGGCCATTAACAAAATAATAATAAAAAAAGATAAAAAGCTTCTGCACAGCAAAAGAAACAGTCAACAAAATGAAAAGGCAACCTATGGAATGGGAGAAGATATTTGCAAATGACATAACAGATAAAGGGTTGGTATCCAAGATCTGTAAAGAACCTATCAAACTCAACACCCAAAAAACAAATAATCCAGTCAAGAAATGGGCAGAAGACATGAAGCCATAAAACTCTTAAAAGAAAACATAGGCAGGAAGCTCTTTGACATCCATCTTAGCAGGGTTTTTTTTTTCCAGGTTAGTCCCCTCAGGCAAGGGCAACAAAAGGAAAAAAACAACTGAAACTACATCAAACTAGAAACATTTTGCAGAGTGAAAGAAACCATCAACAAAATGAAAAGGCAACCTACTGAAAGGGAGAAGATATTTACAAATGATATATCCAATAAGGGGTTAGTATCCAAAATATACAGTTGGTCTTTGAACAACATGGGTTTGAATTGCACAAGTCCACTTATACATGGATTTTTATAATGCATACCATACTGTGTTTTTCTTATGATTTTCTTAATAACATTTCCTTTTCTCTAGTTTATTGTAGGAATACAGTATATAATACACATTCAAAATATGTTAACTGACTGTTACTCGTAAGGCTTACAGTAAACAGTAAGCTGTTAGTCAAGTTTTGGAGGGAACAAAAAGTCATATGCAGATTTGACTGTGTGGAGGGTTGGGGTCCCTGCCCCCCACATTGTTCAAAGATAACCTATATAAATAAATCCTACAACTCAACACCAAAAAAAAAAAAAGCTGATTAAAGAATGGGCAGAGGACCTGAATAGACATTTTTCCCAAGAAGACATGAAAAGATGCTCAACAGCACTAATAATCAGTAAAATGCAAATCAAAACCACCGTGGGATCAGCAAAATGCAGTAAAATAACCAGCAAAATGCAAATCCAAACCACACCTGTCAGAATGGCTTGTATCAAAACAAGAAATGTTTTGGTGAAGATATGGAGTGATGGGAACCCTCATGAACTCTTGGCAGGAATATACACTGGTATAGCCACTATGGAAAACAATATGGAGGTTTCTCGAAAAATTAAAAACAAAACTACCATACAATCCATAAATTCTACTTCTGGGTATTTACCCCAAGAAAATGAAAACAGTAATTTAAAAAGAAATACGCACCCCTATGTTCATCGCAGTATTATTTACAATAGCCAACATATGGAATCAACCCAAGTTTTCGTCGACAAATGGTAAGAAGATGTGGTATATATAGTCAAACATTACTCAGCCAGAAAAAAATAAATCTTACCCATTTGCAACAATATGGATGGATTTAGAGGGCATTATGCTAAGTGAAGTCAGAAAGACAAATATTGGGCAATTCCTCTTATGTGAAATCTTAAAAAAAAAATGAAAATAGAAACAGACTCAAATGCAGAGAACTGACAAAGGGAAGGGAGACGGGAGGATGAGTGAAACAGGTGGAAGAAGATTAAGAGATATATACTTTCACTTATAAGTCACAGGATGTATAGGGAATATAGTTCAATCATATTGTAATAACTTTCTATGCTGGTCACAGATAATGACTTGACTTACACTGTCGATCCATCACTGTAGTGATCGTTTTGTGATATATGTAAATGTTGACTTGCTATTTTTTACACCTGAAACAAATATAATGTGGTATGTTAACCATATTTGAATTAACAAAAAATAGATTAGAAGGAAAGTGGAAAGAAAAAGATTGCTTTTAATCTTTTCTTTATACCTTGGCCAATTCTTATTCTCATATTTACCAGCAAGGCTTCTATTTAAGCTATTTTTCCTGTACCGTTTAGGGAGTTCTATTTGACACTATTTATGTGGGTGCTACTGCAGGAACTTGTGAAGAGACACCCAGAGCCTTTTTCAGAGGGGACAACATCAATTCTAGATGTCAGCGTTCTGGGCAGTGGGGAAAGGAACCTTTAGAGAATAGAAGTGTTTCTCCCAAAGAGACAGTGAAACCATGGCCTGCATAAAGACAAAAGCTAACTCGGAGGTTTACTCCAAGCCAGGCCCTTGAGCTGTTGTCCTGCTTTCTTGCCTAACGTTCTATCCTCAGAAGGATGCACAGCCCTCAACATGCTATGAAAGAGATGAGCAGAGATGCAGGTAGCTGGACCACACCCTATTCTCAGCTGGTGAGGACATCTCTTGTCAGTCCAAGGCAAAACAGCAGGGGAAAACCAATGCAGTACCTTATATAGAGGGTATACAATTTAACAAAGGATTTTTGAGATTTCTAATTGATAGGGAAGTGTGTTATGGTTTTTAAAATATCTATTTGGCAAACAAATTGAAAGCTGGGTTTCAAACAAAATTTTGAGCCAAAAAAAGAATAAAACAAGCAAAAGGAAGTTGCAGGATAGAAATCATATAAAACTATGTATATAAAGTTTTAAAACTGATTAAGACAGTACCTATAACGGGGCGCCTGGGTGGCTCAGTGATTAAGCATCTGCCTTCGGCTCAGGTCATGATCCCAGGGTCCCGGGATCGAGCCCCGCATCGGGCTCCTTGCTCATTGGAGAGCCTGCTTCTCCCTCTCCCTCTGCCTGCCACTCTGCCTACTTGGGCTATCAAATAAATAAAATCTTTTAAAAAAATAAAAGACAGTACCTATATGTATATGGTTGCATACCTATGTGGTCAAATTCTATCATCACAGGAATGATGAACATCAAATTTTGCGGATGCATCTGGTAGTGGGACAGAGGAGTAGCTGGACTGGAGATGGTATACAAGGAGATTTTTATTTTTTAAACTGGGCAATGAATACATGGTGTTCAATCCATTATTCCCTAACCTTTACAGGTTTTTTTTTTTAATTTTACTATGTTAGTCACCATACAATACATCATTAGTTTTTGATGTAGTGTTCCACGATCCATTGTTTGTGCATAACACCCAGTGCTCCGTGCAGTACGTGCCCTCCTTAATACCCATCACTGGGCTAACCCATCCCCCCAACCCTCTAAAACCCTGTTTCTCAGAGTCCATAGTCTCCCATGGTTCCTCTCTCCCTCCGATTGCCCCCCCTTCCTTTTTCCCTTCCTTCTCCTAATGTCCTCCCTGCTATTCCTCATGTTCCACAAATAAGTGAAACCACATGATAATTGATCTTAAGGGCAGTTAGGGGGAAGAGATTCCTTACGTACAGAGGGAAGAACATCAAAGGGTTTTTAATTTACTGAAAAACTTGCAAGGAGAAAAGGAAAGAAAGAGGTTAAGAAAGAAGGGAGGGAGGGAGAGGAAGGCTTGGAAGACAGGAGAGAGGAAGCGAAGGATTACTGATTTTGAAATCCCAAGTGTGGAAAGCATAGAATTTTAAAAGTGCTACCAAAAAAACAGTAATAAATGATACATTTGGGCAAGAAGAGAGAGAAAAACTCAAGGTTACACCATATGGCAAAATTCTGTGGGGCATTCAGAAGGAAAGATCCTCAGGATGGGATTTATATTTGTGTGCAGTTATGAATTCCTCTGAGCATGCACCAGCTGTATCCCCAAATGTGAGTTATCTTTATAAGGAGAGGACTTTTCATGAAACAACACATTTACCTAATATAGGGAGTGAGCAAACGCTTCCTAGCTTTACAAAGTCTTTGAAGGGGGTGGGTCACAAAAATGATCCAAGCAAAATTACAGACATCAATATAGAAAATAATGTAGGTTTTTCCTCCAAACGTAAAATATATAGCCTGAGTCTTATGATAGGTATGTATCATAGGGAAGTTCATGCCAAATCACAAGCAATAGGACACCCCTTGGTGCTCACACTCTTCACTAGATCTTTTGTGCTCAGAAACTTCTGACTGACATTCCAAATTCTCCCCAGCTGTTATTTCTTTATAGCTCAGCATTTATCAACAATGTTTTCTATAGAGGGGAAAATTAGAAACTAAGAACCTTCCTAAACTTCCTCTTAAAAAAACAAATCAAATGTCAAGCTGGTTGGGGAGAAGGATAGCAATCATCACATCCTATAGGTGAAAACTAGGATTATCTCCCTGCAGTTCGAAGAGAAGTAAAACACTCAAGGTCATGTGAAGGATAAACGCATATCTGTATGGATTCCTAAACCAGTTCCTAACTATAACACCATACTGTCTCCTCGCAACCAATGGAAGCCCACACTCCAATTAGATTCTCCTCCCTGACCCGAGTGAACTGTGGAGTGGAAGGCTCTTTCTCCTTTATCCCACCAGACTGAGGCCATCGAGCATCAACATATGGACATTGAGCACATTACACCCACCTCTGCCCTGTAATGAACGCTGTTATAGCCAACGGTGCGTCAACACGAACTTTCCAGAGTAATGGTTACTTTTGGCATTCTTTTTCCACCACACTTTTCCTACCACTTGACCAGTCCTCCGCCACACTCAGATCTTTGAAGCTCAACTATTCCTTGGCCACACCAAATGAAGACCGCTTACCCTACTGCCATGAGTGACCATGAACCTCTGGCTAGCTCAAGCAAGAACTTTATAATGCTTCGTTACACTTCCTCCTCCCACTCCCCCCAAAAAGAGGCCCTAGTGATTTCTCATCATCCCCAAAAGGGTGCTTCCTGTATGCCTGTGAATCAGTCCATTGGCCGTATTTTTTTTTGCACTCCTCTCTGCTTTGCTTTTATGCCTGCTGATCAAGCAATGCCTGCAAAGCTATTTGAAGGAATATCCCTGTGGCTTCCACGGCTTTATTTTACCCTGTAGGTGACATTGCCTTCTGACACTGTTGTCTCCTAATGCTAACCAAGCTAGTGGTACTCGGGATGCCATGATAGCGCTAGATTTCAGGTAGATGTCAGTTTAGAATACTCTAAACTCACTTTTACCCTGGAACCATGTAGTAGCATTGCCCGTCCACACGAACAATACTGAGGTATAGCTCAGTGGGCCACAGTCCCTGCTGTAGGTTATTAAATCATACAATCCCAGACCGTAAAGGCAATGGCAAAGATTTAGGTTCGCCTTGTAGGAAGTGCCAAATTCCTGTTTTACATCAGTGGTTTATCAAAACGTAACACGGATCAGAATCACCAGAAGGGGCAGAGGGAGAGGCTTGTTAAATCACAACTATTTCTTGAAGTGTGTATCCATTGACAACAAGTGCTCTTAGCTTATTTTATCTGAATAGGCTTTATTTTATTTATATATTAAAAGAAGTTGTTTTTGTTTTTTTTAAATTATGCAACCTTCTGTATTTGCCTTTGAAATCTTAATTGCCACTTTGTTTGAATGGATAACTATGAATTGTTTCACAGTGACCCATGATCTGATTTGATCAAATGTTTTTAGTATTTGGACATTTATAACAACTTCTCCAAATCAAATTTTGAAGTAAAAAAAAAAAAAAAGAAATGTTCGTTTATTTAGACTTATTTGATCTATTAAGTTGCATGGGAATCATGAAATAAAATATTTAACCTTTCAGATATTTCTGGGAGATATAGGACCTTAAAATAAGTAATTCAGAAATTATAGGAAATTCCCCCAAATCTGACATGTCCTAGTATAGTACTGTCAGTCATAATTGTAGCTATTATCTTAAGATATTGTTTATCACAAAAATAATCAAAGGTGTCAACTGCATCATTTCATTGTACATATGTGAACTCTCACCAGATCTTTAATCATGGCTCTTTTTAAGACTTGTCACTCATAAGCGGTTATTCTATTCTGACACTCTTGCAAAAGTGTTCCTGCAAAAGAGCTTCATCTCTAAGGGGATTCATGGGAAGAGCTCTAGCAAGTACAGGTTTCCAATAACTTAAGATCATACCACTAAACTGGATAAGAATTTCTAAAACTGTAAGAAAAACTGATTCATAAAGCTGCTAACCCAAGATAAAGCAAAACAAGAATTACAGGGGACTAAATGAAGTGAAGAGGATGACAATTATGTTGCTGGTTCTTTAGTGTTTTGTTCTCCAGATTCCAAAGACTCCCTTTTCTTTCACACTTTAAAAAATTGTTTTGTTTTAAGTAATCTCTATACCCAATGTAAGGTTCGAACTCATGACCCCGAGATCAAGTGTTGTATGCTCTTCTGACTGAGCCAGCTAGGTACCCCTTTTTCCTCTTTTAAACTATAATTTACAGCAATTTGGTGGAGTATATATATATATTGTAAAGGTTTTATTTATTTGACAGAGAGAGAGACAGCGAGAGCAGGAACACAAGCAGGGGGAGTGGGAGAGGGAGAAGCAGGCTTCCCGCGGAGCAGGGAGCCTGATGTGGGGCTCGATTCCTGGACCCTGGGATCATGACCCGAGCCGAAGGCAGATGCTCAACGACCGAGCCACCCAGGCACCCCTTGGTGAAGTATATTTTTGCAACAAAAGTGGAAACATTTAGCTTTTCTCTTTACCTGATCCCTCCAAAATTCAGAAACTTAAGATTTTATTCGAGAGAGAGTGAGCATTAGTGAAGGGAAGGGGCAGAGGGAGAGGCAGACTCCCTGCTAAGCAGGGAGCCCAACTTGGGGCTTGATCCCAGGACCATGACCTGAGCCTACGGCAGATGCTCAACTGACTAAACCACCCAGGCACCCCCAGAAACTTAATACCCTTTTTTTCATGACAAGGTATATATTTCTGTGAGTTTATAATAAGAATCCGCTCTCCTTGTAATAGGACACAGTTGGACAAGTCTGGAGCTTGGTTTATTAGCCTAGAGAGACTCTAAAGGTATATTCTGAGATTCCTTATTACCAAACAATTTTAAAGAGCTAAGCTAGATGTTTTGGAGCCAATAAAGCCCCATGGATATTATTCAAAGCTTTGACTGAAGTGTCCTACTTGAGAATATGCATAGATTACTAGTTTTACCACAATTATGTAAATAATCAAAGCAGTTCAATAAGACTAAGTCTTCTTTTACAATCAAATTAGTTTCACCATAAACATATTTAATAAAAATGACTTAAAAAGTTGTTTCAGTAGAAAAATATGGTGTATCCATTATCCGATTCCAGTTCTGTTAATCGTCTTCGAGGTGTCACCTACTTGTAAATTTCAGAAAAACCACCACCACCATACAGATCACATATGGACAACCTCCACACTTGTTGCTGTATGGGGCCACTCAAGAAAAAGCAACAGGATACTTGATGACAAAGACCATCACACTGCAATCCAGGAAAATCCATCAGACTGAAACTGCCAGGCTCATTCCACCATTTGGAGGTGCTTCCAACTCAAATCTAGAAATCTTCTCAACTGAATGTGCTCTAAATTTAGAAACTGAATTTATAATTTGCTGGAACTATGAACGCTTGTTTTCTTTCGTTCCTGTAGAAATGCTTCATCATGTTACCTGATTGCTCAAGTCATAGAGAAGCTTAACTCAGGTGGAAGCTCACTTGCAACACTGCCTTCTGAAACAAAACATCCTCACGGCCTATCCCGAATGTTCATGAGAATAGGTGTTTGCTAATACATCATGTTTTGTCTTTGTAAATAACTTAAAAATTTGAAACCCAACTACACATAATCCAGTACAATTGTAGACAGTATTAGAAAGGTAAGACCCGATTCTGGTAATAACCCATTTGAATTATTGAGCTGTTTTAAGTCTTGATTCCTGGGGATCTCCACTCTGGGCAATTTTTCCAATCCTTGGCTATTCTCCTAAAGTCCTCATATTAACTTATCTAGTACTATATATACTCTCAAGGGTTTTAAATGCCTGTCGGCTGGCACTCACAGACCAAAGGGTATCCATTGAGATTAGGCACCTGGATGAAATCAACAATAACCACATTAATGTTAAGGTCCATGGCTACATGGCCCTCCAGCCCAGTGAATCACCTGGTGGAAACATTGCCTATGTGATTTTTTCAGCCTGACTACATCAGTGGTGGTCATTGAGAATAATGCTCTCCTGGTTGGTCATATGCTGAGCACGCAACAGAAGGACCAAAAGAATGGGAACTGTTAAAAAATCAGAAACAAGTGGAGACCAGCCCTGAAAATTCCCCAAGCAGACCAAACCAATTTAGTCATACAAGCAAAGCTTAATTTAGCTTGTTTTGCAAGACAAACTTGACCTGGGTCATTTCTTATTCATGCCTCTGGAAATCATCAGCAAAACAAGCCATTCCCCATTGCTGATAGGGAGTAACCACTGACCATTTCTCAATCCGTGAAAAAAAATTGTAATATTCTAACCAATCACAGTGAAAGATAAGCAGTCATTATCTCCTTACCATATAATCTGCTTTATAACAATATATCCCTGAGCCTCATTCCATGTTTGGTTTGAGTGCCCTGGGTTTGCAAACTGACTTTTTGTTGGCTTATGCACAATAAACTTTTACTGATTACTACTTCAGTGATTCATTGTTCTTCCACGGGCTATCTCTGAACTTTTGACAGATTCCAATTCCATACACGTTAGACATTCTTATATTGTCCTTGAGGCATTGGTTCATCTTAAAATTTTTAAAAAATTGAATAATTTCTATCAATTTATCTTTAAGTTCAGACTCGTTTTATCTTCATCCTGCTGTTGAGTACATCCAGTGACTTTTTAAAGAAATCTTACTTCTAAAACTTACAATTTTAAAATTAGCTCATTTCTCTGCTGACATTTCCTGTGTTTTTGTGGATTGCAAGCACATTTTTAGGTCATTGGGAATAGTTTAAAAATCTGCTAATTCCACTATCAGAGTCATCTTGGGGTTGGTGTTCATACAGTGTTCTTGCTCCTGAAAACATCACATTTTCCTGTTTTGTGTTTCTGTCTCTCTCTTTCTAATAAATTGAGAAATCCAGGATTGAATCCTAGGTATTATAAATACTACCAAGTCTCTTGATGTGAAGACTGTGTATGCTTTTATATTTTTCTGATGAATACTGTATTTTTGTTTTTATTGTTTCAGCATTCAATTGACCTAGTTGGACTCAAACTACAAACCTTGTTCCTTGAGAAGCAGCTCAAGTATCAGTCCGGTTCTTTATCCTTTCCTAAGCGGGTTAGAATCTACCCTGCACATGGATGGTCTGGGAACATGCCAGGGACTGGGTTAAAGATTGTACACAGCATCTGGGGCTCTCCAGCTCTCATTTCTAGGATTTTCTCCTTTCTTTCCTGTGGTTAGCTTTTCTGGCTCAAGTCAGAACAATGAAGATTTGCTGTAGTTTTATATGCCCTGCACAGTGCAGACTAGGATTTCCCTTAGGCTCAAAGCTGTGAAAACAGGAAATACACCTAGTACATTCTTTTTCCAAATGTCAACCCCTCTCCAAAATCGGCCTAGTTTTAGTTTCTCTTTGCTCCTTTCGAAAGTTCCCTCCACCTCAGATCTTATAGTCATTCGTAGAAGGATTAGTCCCATAGAAGCTTACTTACCTATACTAGAAATAGAACTCCAACCAGTCTTAAGGGTTACCTGGCTTCAAGTTAACACACTCCTTACTTGCTCACCTAAGTCCCTTGATCCATCATAGCAGCAGACCACTGGCCTTGAGGAAGAGAAGGACCGGAACCTCCCCAGACCACAGAGACCAGCAAGTCTATTTGAAGACACCTTGGCTTTCTGATTAGCCCAGCAATTTTTTTAGCGAAACGTTTTTCTTTTTCAGGTCCCACAAATGACTTTACTTACCCTCTTTGTGATCTGTAGACCTTGCCTTCCTCTGCAGAGAGAAGAGTCCTCCAGCACACCACAAATAGGAACTGGACCCCCTCGTAGGACCCCCGAGCACGGGGATAATGTCTGTAGCTGGCACCAGGAGTGATGACTAACCACCCTAAACCCCTTTTAAAACCCATGGGCCAGGCAGAAACCTGGGAGATGGCTTTTGGACCAGAGTCTGCCTTCTTCCCAAGTGGCTGGTCTCCTGATAAAGCTCAAGTTCCTTTCCAGTCAAAACTTTTCTCTTGAGTATTGGCCTTTCTTGGCCTTCTGAGCAGTGGGCAGCCAAACTTAGGGTAACAGAACCTTCTCTAGTAATTTGAAAGACATATACGCTATTCTTTCTGGTAGTAACCCTAAGTATGTTAGTATATAGAATTTTTTTTATGATTTTATTTATTTGGGAGAGAGAGCAGGAGCAGGGGAAGGGTAAAGGGAGAGGGGAAAAAGCAGGCTTCCCGCTAAGCGGGGAGCCCAACTCCGGGCTCAATCCCAGGACGCTAGGATCATGACCCCAGCTGAAGGCAGACGCTTAACCGACTGAGCCACCTACGCGCCCCAGTATACACCTTTAATTTTTATTTAGCCACTAATATCTAGAGTTAATCAGGATCTATAGCTTACCAAAACCAAAACACACCAAGAAGCTTAGTAGAATTTATTTCTATCGGCTTTCTTTGCCGTCATCTGTATATTGAGATCATCTGGGACTCATATTATGCACTCTTTTCCATTTAGGCTTCTTTAGCACCTTTGTTTGCCCTTGCTTCTTATGACCAGCTTTTATTCTGAATTCATTTCTTTCCCCTATTGGAGTATGTATATACTCTGATAATTCTGTCAGAGTATGAAGATGGTAACCTTTTGATTTAGTTTTAGTTTTTAATCAATATATGTACATAGATTAGTGGCATATTTCATGACAAACTTAAAATGAATAAGAGTGAGCACCCACCTCCTTACTTCTTATTCAAGTTGTTTTTTTTAATTCTATTGGCTATTTTTGATATTTTCGTTTTAGACATTATTCATCAGCTTTTTAGGAAGATTAGCATTTATTTCTTATCCTACTCTGCTCCCCTATATACACACACATCTTTTCCCTTCTCTTCCTCTCAAAAGATCACAATTTTAATTACTGGGGATTTTAGAGTACTAGGTGTATTTGTTTCATATCACTGCTGTAACAGCATCCCACAAACTAGTAGCTTAAATGGATACAAATTTATCACCTTACATTTTGTAGGTCAAAAGTAAAAAGTCAGCCTTGCCGGGCTGGAGTCAAGGTGCTAGTGGTGCTGGTTCCTTCTGGAAACTTTGGAGGAGAATTGGTTACCTCGTGTTTTCCAGTTTCTAGAGACCAGCGGCACGCCTTGTGGTGTCCCTTCTCTCCGTCTTTCACCCGGCCAGGTAACATCTTCCTGTCTCTCTCAGACTCTAACCCTTTACTTCCAGATCCTCTTCTCGCTCCCTAACCCTCCGGCCTCTCTCTCTGATAAGGAATCTTGTGATTACATTGGGCTCACCTGGATAATCTCCCAGCTTAGGATGCCTAACTTAATCACAACCACAAGTCTACGTAAGTCAGTGTATTCACAGGTTCCAGGGATTTGGGTGTGGACATCTGGAGGAGGCGGTAGACCTCACTTTGCCTACCACACTAGGATCAGATCAATATTTCTCATAGATGAATCACATGGGATACTATGATTATGTTTTCATTCCTTATACAGTTTTAGTTGGTGTTGACAATAATCTTTTGTCGTTTGCTTAATTGTCTGTGAACATACACAAATTCTTTTCTATATTCTGTATTAGATTAATGAGTCCTCCTAATATGTCAAGCACACTGGGTAAACTATTAGTTCCTGTGATGGTTAATTTTATGTGTCAATTTGGCTAAGCCACAGTGCACAGATATTTGGTCAAATACTATTCTAGATATTTCCGTGAAAAAATTTTTTTACATGAGATTAACATTTAAATCAGTAGACTTTGATTAAAGCAGATTGCCCTCCATAATGTGTGGGGGTCTCGTCCAATTAGTTGACGGTCTTAATAAATAAAGACTGACTTTCCCCGAAGCAAAAGTTCTCCCAGCTGACTGTCTTTGAACTGACATTGCACTTCTTTCCTGGGTCTCCGGCCTCACTGCCTACCCTGCAGAGTTTGGGTGTTCCAAGCCTCCACAATCTCATGAGGCAATTTCTTAAAGTAAACCAATCTATCTCTGTCCCACCCCATTCCCCCTCCTCTCCCTCTCTCTCTCTCTCAGGATATATATATACCTTCTGGTGGTTCTGTTTCTCTGGAAAACTCTGGCTAACACAGACTTTGGGACCACGAGTGGTTCTAGAGAAACAGAACTTTAAGGATAAGCTTTCTGAATCGGTTCTCTGATCTGATTAGACTTAAAGATGCTAATGGCTCCATTTCCAGGAATAAAGAACAGTGTCCTTATAGGGAGAGGAAACCAGGACACAGGCAGGTATAGTGGAAAAGTCATGTGCAGAGTCAGGGAGAAGACAGCCATCTACAAGCAAAGGAGAGATGCCTCAGAAGAAACCAACTCTGCCAACACTTTGATCTGGGATTTCTAGCCCCCGGAATTGTGAAAAAATAAATCTTTGTTGTATGAGCCAGTCATCAGTTAGCTCTTTCCAACAGTTCCTCATACAATTCCTTAGTTCCTCATTTTTTTAGCCTGTTCTTATTTAATGGATGTAATATTCTGTCTTATCCTTCTGAGGATATTACCTTGACTTAAAGAATGGTTCTGTTTAGGGGCGCCAGGGTGGCTCAGTCCATTAGCAGTGGACTCTTGATTAGGGCCCAGGTCATGATCTCCATGTCCAGGTATTGAGCCCTGTTGAGCCCTGCATCCTGCTCTGTGATCAGCTTCAGGCTTCTCTCTCTCCCACTGTCCCCCCCCCCCACTCTCTCTCTCTCAAATAAATAAATAAAACTTTAAAACACAAAAGAATGGTTCTGTGTTCTGCTAACTGTTTTCTTCAGTGTCCTACCTGTTGTTGAGTTCAGTGGGGTTTTTTTGTTTTTGTTTTTGTTTTTGTTTGTAATGAATTTCCACTATGTTAGGTGCTTTTTGCTGCCTACTTATCCTCTACAAGAGTTTCCCTATTCGATTTCAGTGGATGCTGTTTTCTGGCGGGGTGCGGGGGGGGGGGGAGCAATCTTGCCTCAAGTGATTGTGGGTACTGGACAAATAGCATATACTTTACGCAGGTGATAATAGCTATTTTGAGGGACATAGGTTTCCTGTTTCTGGGTGCTACAAGTCACCTGGTACATTGCCCTTCCTCTCCTGGGTGCCCAGGTACCCAGATTCATGGTTTTAACCCATCGGTTAATGTCCTGTTGGCTGGTACAAGTGGACATAGAAAGTCATTGTCCTATGAGGTCAACTCACCAGGACATCCAAAATATCCTTCCTCTTCTTTTTTAAAAAAGATTTTATTTTATTTATTTGAGATAGAGAGCAAGAGCCTGAGCATGAGCAGACTCCCTGCTGAGCAGGGAGCCCGACATGAGGCTCAATCCCAGGACCTTGAGACGGAGCCACCCAGGCGCGCCAACCAAAATGTCTTTCTTTAATGACTTAGCAGGTGTCTTCCTTCCTGATTCTCTGCTTCTCCATCTTTCACCTGAAGTGCTTTCAGAGTCACTGCCGCCTTCTCTAACCATCCTCTCACATGTTTTGAACAACAGTTTCTTGGGTTAATCTAATCTTATGTGTATCTTCTGTCTTTTGTGGATTCTTCACATCCCTGGTATATATTTTTGTTTTATACTACCTTTATGAATTTATTCCTTTCAACAATATCTTTTATGCTATATCTAAGGATTTGGGCCAGGAAGTAGAGACAGGAGTTTATGTTCAATCCATTGTCTAGTTTTTATTTGTTTTGTATGCTATGCAGTAGTTTAAAGAGCACCAGAATTAGGATTTTAGATCTTAACAGAAATTATCTTAAAAAAAGGAACCCCTCTGGGCCTGTGTTCATGGTAGAGTTTTGGCTACCTATAATAATTATCCTATGAATATTAGACTTTCTGGGTTTTCTTTATCTTGGTCAATTTCGATCGTTTGAATTTTGTTTGAAAGCCCATCCTTTTGCCATGAGAGACCATGGACTCTGAAAAACAAACTGAGGGTTCTAGAGGGGAGGGGGGTGGGGGGATGGGTTAGCCTGGTGATGGGTATTGAGGAGGGCACGTTCTGCATGGAGCACTGGGTGTTATACGCAAACAATGAATCATGGAACACTACATCAAAAACTAATGAAGTGATGTATGGTGATTAACATAACAATAAAAAATTTAAAAAAGAACCATCCTTTTATACAGCTCTTCTAATCTGATACAAATTTGGCATAGTAAATTCTCATGACTTTCAGACTCTTCTGTGTATCTGTAGGTATGTCTTCCAAATACTGCTTATTTGTGTAATGATTGATCAACTTTTAGGGCAAAGAGAATTCATCTTGTTTCCTCCACAGTATGTGAGCATAGTGCTTTATATATTTGTTCAGTTTTCCTTTTTATTTTACTTATTAGAGAGAGAGGAGGGGCAGAGGGGAGAGAGAGTCCCAAGTAGATGCCATGCCCAGTGCAGGGTCCCGACGTGGGGCTTGATCTCATGACCCTGAGATCATGACCTGAGCCGAAATAGAGTCAGATGCTTAACCAACTGAACCACCCAGGCGCCCATGTTTAGTTTTCTTTTTAATCTCTTTCAAAGTGCTCATTGTACTGGCACTGCTCATGGCTCATGACTTTTGCCAACACCAGGTGTGTGGCTAATAACTCACATTTCTATACACTAATCATCTTTAAATCTATGGTTATTAATAAGAGGTGATGAAAGTTAACATGACCTCCAATTTACTCAGTTTCACAATTACATCATCTCCTGAACATGTTATTTGTACACCCGGAGGCTTGGTAAGCTTGGCAGGCTCTCCACCCCTTCTCTTGGATACACATTCTGGTAAAAATAAGCACACGTCCCTGTGTGCTTCAGTGGTCACTTCTCTGAAGTCTAGCAGGGAGTTATTAGTAACCTTTGCACGTCTCTTCCTTCTGTGTGTTTGGGAACTTTGGTTTTTTTTTTTGGCATTTCTGAAAGCATAGTTTAGTTTTACTTTTTCAGAACAATCTACAAAAGAGCTCAATTCTATATTTCTAAGAATATAAAGGTTTCTCTTTTTTGCCTCTGCTGTTGGGATCTTTCAAAAGCCACTTCTTATAAGTGGTTTGCTTCTATCACTGTATTTTTACAGAAGAATTTCTTATATTTTATGAGAATTTTTCTTCCTCTCTGGTAAGCCTGGTTTGTAGCCCAAATCTATAACTTTCTAGCCCTGTGAATGTAGGCAAACCCTCTTGGCTCCTCTGACCATAGTTTCCTGTTAGAAAATTGGAGGAATTAAAATTGTATCCATATAATGAATGCACATGGTTTAGTTTGGCAAGTAGGGATCAATAAACATGAGGTGTTGCTATAGGTCATGGTCATCATAACTGTTGCCATTTATGGGCCAACTGCTTTCCTCCAGTATCATGCAACAACTCCAGCATCAACTTGTAGGAGCGATTGGGAGCATTGCCTACAACAGGAAAGTAACCATAGCACCCTGTCTTAGAGGCCTTTGTTACAAGTTATCTGTCTCCTTGTAGTTGCTCTTTAGCAAAGCAGTCCTGGGTGGGCACCATCTGTGCCTGTCTGTGGTGTTCCTGGAAAGCGCGCTTCTAAAACCTGCTTATTCCCTTCTCTCTCTGCAAGTGATAACCCTCCAACCTCTGAGTGCTAGCAATTTGCAAGGTATTGATTTACCTGACTCCTGCACCGCCTCCTAGAACACGCACACACATTGTAAAACTTGTTTCTTCCTTTGTACAATTGGATTTCTTTTATTTTCTATGTTCTTGACAATAGTCCAATTTCGATCTTTGCCCCAGAATTTTAGTGCTGTGTTTTCCTTTTCAACGAGTTCTTTTAGCACTGATGGCAGCTAATGCCCTAAACTCATCTCTGATGATATCAGTAATATCCCAACCCCATCTCCACTGACCTTGGTTAATGCCCCAACCCATCTTCACCAACACGAGTTAATGTCTCAAATCCCTCTCCACACGGACTGGGTGGAGATGAGTTTGGGACATTAGCTGATATCAGTGCCAAAAGAACATGTTTAAAGAACAAAACAGAGCAATACATTTCTGCAGCAAAAAATCAAAGTTATAATAATAAAGAATAAAAATAAAATTGAAACATTAAATTATAAATATAATAGGCAACACTTCTCGGGTACTGAAAATGTGCAATGGCCCAGCTAAACTCTTTTCTTGGGTTATGCTGTCACCCTGCCAAATAATCCTTGAGGTAGTTTCTACGATTATCCCTGTTTTATGGATGAGAAAACAGAGACCTGAAAGGAATCAATCACTAACTCATGATCACTCTCATCTGTTGAGCAGGTGCATCCTAGACACAAGTCTGGGTTTGAGGGGCTCTAATAAATTACACTCCTATGCTCCCCTCTTGAATTCTAAACCAATTGAAAGAAACAAAACCATCAGAAGGATGGAGATCAAAAGTTTGGTCTTTTACTGATATAAAAGTTGGACTGGAGGAAGTGCTTTCTGCAGTGACAACTCCTACTTCCTACTTCTCAGTGACCCTCAGTTTAGATCATGGGGAAGTCTGGTTCTGCAGGGCAGACACACCTAACCAGATGGCTTCCCTAGATCCCTCCATCCTGGTAGAGGGATGGTAGAGTAGAGAGCAAATCCCTGCATACTGTTTTTTATTACTAATGGAAACTGGATTGGAGGACATGATTTGAATGAGCCAAATGACTTTCTGTGCCAAACCTCATAACCAGGCCAACTCAGCCACCAGGGTCTCGCCACTAAGTAAGCCACCGTTGTGGGCAGGAACGAGAAGCCCCAGAGCCTGCCACCATATTCCTCTGGCTCTGGCTTCTTGGCTTCCTTGATGTCATTGTTCTTGTTGGTTTCTTCCTTAGAACTCAAGCAGTTGGAATATGTCTGAGCCGAGGCTTGGGACTTCCCCCTCTTTAGGCCAGTTGTCTAAAGCTCAGGCATGGATGTTTTCTCACTTCTATTTGCTTCAACTGTTGTGGTGGAGCTGTAGGGAAAGGACAGAGTGCTCTCTGTCACTCTGGGAACAGTCTAAGTGAGATTTGAACCTTAAATTACCAACGAATGTGCCCATTCCCTCTGTATCAATAGTTGCCAGGTCAACATTGGCGTGCAGAAGAATCACCTGATACTGTCCTAACAAAGAACAGAGTTTTAGGCCTACCCACTCCATGCTCCCCACCCTCTCTAGCTCCCTACACTCCCACACGTACAGCAGAAGAGAGCTTCAGGATCTGTTTGCCTTGTTTGGGATGGCCCCCTCCCACACCAATTATGGAGTGAATTCTTGAACAAAGCAATCCTCCCAATTGTCCAAAGCACAGCTCTAGGGTGACTGATGGCTATCTCTGATATTTACGTGGATCTGACCAATTCCAAGAGGCCACCTTTGTTGTCCCTGGTCAGCCGGTTCACTGTGGTGCTGCCCCGCCCCAATGTGACTGGTTTATTTGGGGCTTTCAGGACTGAGCTTTGGCACTCTTTGAGGCATGCAAATGGGTCATCTGCTTGGCCTCAGGAGTGGCATTAGTTTTTGCAATGAATATTCAAGCACTTTAAATAAAAAATATTTTAGGCAGCAGTCTTCCTTTCTTCAGTATTTAAACAAACCTTATCTTTTTAATGTTGCAAATCGACACTGAGTTCAGGGATTTATCTGGCAAGGCTTTATGCTATTGCACTTGACATTTGCTTAGCTCAAGTAATCATGGACCAACACCGAAGTTCAACCTTGAAGGTTCTCAGATTTAGATTTACTGGTAAGTTATGCATGTTGTGATGCTTCCTAGCTGTGTAATCTTAGCTCTGTGCCTCAGTTGCTTATCTGTAAAATGGGAATTATGGTAGTATTTACTAATATTGTTTTTTAAAATGTTAACATGGACGCATGATCAAAATAGTATCAGCAAACTGGAGAGGTAAGGGAGTAATCAGAATAGATAAGATTTGGGGCACCTGGGTGGCTCAGTTGGTTGAGCTTATGACTCTTAATTTTGACTGGGGTCAAATAGTATGATCTCAGGGTCATATGTCAGGGCCATGAGAAGGAGCCCTGAGTAGGGCCTCACCTCTAGCTCCGCCTCCAGCCCCAGGGCACAGCAGAGAATCTGCTTGAGATTCTTTCCTTCTGCCCCCCACTCCTGCATGCATGCGCTTTCTCTCTCTTTCTCTCTCTCTTTCTCAAATAATAAATAAATCCTAAAATAAAAAGAGTAGATAAGACTTTTTTTAAAAAAATGAAGAGCTTACATGGAGGTTTAAAACCTATTTATTTTTTGCAAAGTTTTAGAATTTACAAAACTTTCAACTTTCCTATACTTTATCAATTTGATAATATACATACTATTTACCTACATTTTGCAGAGGGCACAGCTCAGGCTCAGGTGGATTACCTGTCTTGATTACAGTGCAACTTGAATAACCAGCAGAGTTAAGATCTTGTCCAGATCTTTGCCCCATCATCTATTTCCCTTTCCTTTTTATTCTGCTCTTTGGTCATAATTGTAGATGAACTTTATAGTTAGTTAGCATAAATATTCTTTAGTAAAACTAGGAACAATTCCGTTTCCCCATCCCTCTTCTGCATCTGTGGATGTTGCTTTCCTCATTGCTTCTGCAGGGCCTTGCTAAAGCAGCTCAATCCCATACACATGAGCTGATCTGCTTAGAGAGCAGGATCACTTTCCTTATTAAACCGTGCCTGGCTTGAATGTGGTCTTTGGCATTGATCTTCTGGTAAATTCTAGATATCAGAGACTTTGTCTTCAAAGCATTGTTTGTACACACTAGAGATGCAACACAGCTAGGCTTCATCCAATTTGGCCAACAAATTTGCTATTCAGCCTTGGCTTCATCATCAGTTTCAGTCTTTGGATGTCAGGATAGTCTAGCTGTATGTTTAAACATAACTTCGGACAACTTTGATCTTGTCTGTGGTCAATAACAGCATCATTCTGTGGTTTGCTACTATGTCTAACCAGTTTAGCAACATAAGTAACAGAAACGTATCATGTTATTCAGATTATCATTGATCCTTTAAATATAAGTGAGCATCCTAGGGATACCTGGGTGGCTCAATCGGTTAAGCATCTGCCTTCAGCTCAGGTCATGATCCCAGGGTCCTGGGATTGAGCCCCACATGGGGTTCCCTGCTCAGCAGGGAGACTGCACTGCTTCTCCCTCTCCCTCTGCACCTTCCCCCCACTCATGCTTTCTCCCTCTCTCCCAAAAAAATAAATAAAATTAATCAGTAAATAAATGTAAGTGAGCATTCTAGATGTAACTTAGAGTGAAAATCTTTTTATGAATTTTACATATGAACATTCTTAGTCCATTAAAAGTATGAAGGCATATTTATTATTGCAATTATAAAATTGAACAATAATGAAAGTTCTTTTTTGTACAAAAATAATTGAGTCTTTAAATAGATAAATAAGGATATAGGTTAGCAGTTAATACAAAAATTAAGGGAGCTATCTTAGTGGGATAACTTCAGGAAGTTGTTCTTTCTCAGCAAATAAATATTTATAAGAATTTAAATAATACAAAGCAGAGTAATAAAAATGTGATTATGCCATAGTTCCAATGTTTATAAAGTGATGAGATGTATATTAAACAAAATAAGCTTTAAGAACTATATATAAATTTTAGTTTTCTAATTTCATTTAGGCTGTGATTCTTTCAAGAAAAATTTCTTTGGGGAATTCTTTATATCTTGTAAGAATGAAGTAAGAATGTCACTTTTGTGACCTCCAAATTTCACAAGAGGGGAAAACTCTAAAATCACATACCAAAACTAGCCATAATAATACTTGAGTCGAAGACAAGAGGAAAACATAAGAGAAAATTTAGGTGTCCCCCAAGTTCTTGTTCTTTTACCAATTTTAATGAGTTACCTAATCTCGCCATCATGCCAACTAGGAGTTGTCCAACAGCTGACCATGATAAGCAAATGCTACCCCTACAGTCCCATGGTAAGCTTAAAATTTTAAAATTTCACTTCTAAAAGTTTGGTGAGACATTTATCTAATAATTTATAATATCGGTAATATTTTGGGTATAACAATATAAATAAATTTCCTATAAATATAAACTTTGTATGTGCATAAATAATATATCTTATACCCCCTTACTTCCTTCTATAATGGCTATTTTCAGCTTTGATTTGGCTCTGAATATTGGTTTTAACACTTCACCATGGGGAGTTTGGCCAAAATCTACATTTGGTGAACTTATGCTACAAACTATCTTGTATGATTTTGGCAACCTTGCTGTATCTTCAGTAGAGGGGTGTTGACTCTCATTAGGAAGTATTTCTAGAGTAACTCACTATGGTGATGGGTATCATTGTAGTATCTTTATTTCCATCAGATGAGCCAGGATTTCTGTCAAGAATATTAAGTAAACTGAAACCAAAATAAACCTTAGAAAACCTACTAGGTGTTGTGTATCACAAGAAATCTGTAATGCCAAATCCAGACATATAGAGCATTTGAGGATTATCACCAAGACCAGGTCAGTGAGGAGAGAGAATTCCTACAACCAAGAACTAACAGGAGATCCACTTCAGGTGCTAAGAATCCAGCTCTTTAAAGGACCAGGATCAAAAGGGTGTCCTCTCCTTTTCTATGGCCCCCTGCCTAAAGAAAGCAAATTTCTGTCTTGTTGCTATGCTAGCATAGTTATGTCATCAAGAAATCCAGACCCTGGTCTCTTTGGTTAATTTGTGGTAGCATCCCACAAAGATATAAATCTTACCCCTTTTCTTGTATCCCCAGTCAGATGCTCATGTCTTTTACCTTCCCTCTACTCAGGTTGGCACTTTGAATGAAGTATCCATATAGGCTAGATTATACTAAAGTAATAAACAACTTCCAAACCTAGTGGTTTAATAAAAAACAAACAAACAACTTTTATTTACTCACTTTATTTCTTGATTCCATTAGGTGCCTGACTGCACGATGACACTCAGGACCCAGGCTGATAACCTGTCATCTTGTGGTGGCCACGTCTGGAGCACATGACTTCTTCAATCGGCACAGTCAGGCAAGATTGGAGAACAGCATTTGGACTCTTCACTGTCTCTGTACAGAAGTGATACATATCAGTTCTGCTCACTTTTCATTAGTCTAAAATAGTCACAAGTCATCTGGGCTAGTAATTACAGTATTCTACATGCATGGAAAGAAAAGAGAACTAGATTTTGATGAATACTCATAATAGCTACCAAATAGCTCTCTTCTAGCCACCAAATATTCGGTTCACTCTTATTCAACAGCCTTCCCCCAAGGGAGCAGCCTGAAAGTCCCAATCATTCATCATACTGAGCTCAAAGCCTAAAGTCTCTACTTCAAATCCAGGCATGGCTCCTCTTCATCTGGAGACTCTGAGTGAAAATTGCAAGTTATTGCCCCTGCACGGGATCAATTTACAACATCCGGGGAGGGGAAGTGATCTCTGGTCCAGAGGAATTCTTTAATCTCACTGACAGGCATCATGAGGCCTCCCCACCCTGGAAGCTTCCTTGCCTTTTTTTCCCTTGACCCCAGTCTTTGGGAGATCTTTCTTTTACCATTTTCTCCTTGAGCCACAACTGATGTTGACTTTGGGAACTAAACCCTCCCTGAGGACTGTGTAGATTTCACAGCCTATGTTCTACCTAGAAAAGGTTGGGAGCCAATAGTTTCTCATGATCTTTCAAAACCATAGAACATTAGCTTCTATTTGATTCTGGTCATCTTCGTGTGCCAGAAACCACACCCATATTCACAATTCTTTTTTTATTTATTATTAGTATTATTTTATTTTGAAACAATCTCATACTTGCAGAAAAGCTGCAAGTATGACACAAAGAGCTTTCTTTTCCTTGAGCCGTTCGAGAGTAATTTGCTGACCTGATGTAACATTGTCCCCTAGCATGTAACTTTCCTACTAACAAGGACATTCTCTTATAGAACTGAAATATAATCATCAAAATCAGGAAATCGACATTGATAGGCTTCTATCATTTAATCCTAGACACATGAAAATTTTGCCTGATACTTTAAAAAATGTCCTTTATAGCAAAGGAATCCAGTTCAGAATCATGAATTGCTTTTCATTGTCATGTCTTAATGTCCCTCACCGTGGCCCAGTTGCTCAGTCTTTCTTTGACTTCTGCTACTGTGATACTTTTGAAGATTATAGACCAATTACTCTGTACTATGTCCCTTGATTTGCATTTGTTTCATGTTTCCCTATTATCAGGTTCAAGCTGTACATTTTGTTAGGAATATCACAGAGATGATGCTGTGTTTTCATTGCCTGCCATTGGGTGACACAGAGTTTCATTTTTTCACTTTGATCACTTGGATGAGATGATGTCTGCCATGCTTCTCCAATGTAAAGTTATTCTTTTTCCATTTGTAACTAATAACTGTTGTGGGAATATACTTTGGAACTATGTATCTTTCCCATCTGTCATCAAATTCTCAGCATATTCATTAATTAATTTGTATTTAGAATACCCATGTTTCCCATTTAATCTAATGGATTGTAATAATCCATTACCATCTTTATTTATTTTGATGATCACATTGTCCTAGATTTGACCAGTGAGTGCCCCTTCAAGCAGACACCCTCCTCACCCCACTCAGGCTCAGACCCAGGCAGCTGTCCTGTGCAGATGGATTCTCTCCTTGTCCAGCCCAGAATCCAGTGCCCTCCTCTTGGCCACTGTGGTTGCTCCAACTCCTGCCCCAAATGTGCGGGTTCACCTCCCTCTGCCTACCTGGTGGCTTTAGGGCCAAAGTCTTCAAGGAGAGAGAAGAGTAAGATCCCGCAGTTCTTTTTGGGACAAATTTCTCCTACCAGATATGTTTCTATGCATTATCACTCTTACCACTCTCTTTCTCTTTCCCACTTCTGTGGGAAAGTTTTACCCTTATTATTCGACATAAGTAATTTTATACAGTTGGAAAAGATTTACTGAGCAATATACCTTTAATCTGATCCTTGCCCTTAGGTAATATAATCTGTTGGAAGATTTTATTGGCATCTACCTTAAAATTGCTTTCTGACTCTTATATTTTACTATTTGAAGTCTAGAAGCTGTTGGGTTTTCTTAACCTTGCAGAGCCCCAATTCCTAAATCTCTCAATTTCCTTTCATTTCTGCTTTCAAATTGGGCAGTTCTCTCCTGGGCCTATGTCTTTTTTTATAATACCTAGCCACACACGACACCAAACAAACATTCTAACATGGTTTCCCCTAGAGCGTGGCTTCATCCAAACCATGATCTATTTCTCGAGTTACATGAGTGACAGCTTTACTAAATTTTCAGTCACTGTGAAACATGGATCGCAGCCTTTCTAGCCTGGGGAATCACTTCCCTTACCAACCATCTAACTATGAAATCAATGCCACAGATTTGGGTTTTTTTTTTTTTTTTTACAAGGACACTCAACTTCGGGAAGAAGTTCTGTATTAATCAGAATGGACCGGGTTATGTTCTAATAACAAAGTTTCAGTGTCCTAATAGAACAAAAGTTAATTTCTTGATCACATTGTTTGTTCTACTCTAGTTGGTGGGGATAAAGGGGAGGCTCTGTTTTGCATAGTCACTAAGAAACTTAAATTGTTAGATTTAGAGGTTCTGCTATCTATAGTTATACCATCTGAAACAATCTGCTCCCTAGGTGCCTCAGCTGGGGAACGGGGACTGGAGAAGAGTAAGTGGGTTTTCATTGCCTCAGACTAGATATGAATGACATACATCACTTATGGTCACATTTCAATGACCAGAATTAGTCATGGGGCTCCAACTCACGGCAAAGAAGCTAAAAGTGCCCCTTTCCATATAGCTAGTATGGCTAGACATTGGCAAACACTTGTGTCCAAAGTCCATAAATAATAGAAGTAAACCTAATGAATCACCAAAGTAGTAATGAGTCAAATTTTATTGTGCACACACCAAACAGACAACTTGCACACTGGGAGCACTAACACCAAAACATGGAATGAGGCTCAGGGGTATATTTGTCTAAAGCAGCTGATATAGTAAGAAAACACTGTTTGTTCTTCCCAGTGATTAGTTATATTAGAATTTTCTTAAATTGGTCAGTGGTTACTTCATATCAACCTTGGGAAACAGGCCTAAGCAAGAAATGACCCAGGTCAAGTCAGTCTTACAAAATAAGCTAAATTAAGATTTTTTTGAATGACTGAACTCTCAGGGAATTTTATTTTTTATTATTTTTTAAAGATTTTATTTATTTATTTGACAGAGAGAGCGTACAAGCGGGGGGGGGGTGGCAGGCAGAGGGAGAGAAAGAAGCAGACTCCCCGCTGAGCAGGGAACCCCAGGTGGGGCTCAATCCAAGGACCCCGAGGTCATGACCTGAGCCAAAGGCAGACGCTTAACCAACTGAGCCACCCAGGTGCCCGTGCTCAGGGAATTTTAAAAAGACTGGTCTCCATTAAGAAAAATGAACACTAGTAATATCTTCCACATATACATTTTAGTAACAGATCCTAGCTGTGACTCTCATTCTACCATATGTTGTTATTTATGAAATGTCTCTTATTCTTAACTCAATACACATTTATTGAGTGTCTATTTTGTCCTAGGTATGCTTCTAGGTATGGTGATGTAGCAGTGAATAGAGGAGACAAAACCCCCTACCCCCATGCTAATGGGCTAGACAAACAAATTTTAGATATATAGTGTGTCAGGTGCTGGTAAACACCATGAAGAAAAATTAAGCAGAAAAGGAAGCAAGGGCTTTCTGGTGGAGAAATGAGATCTGTGAGCCTGAGTATTTTAGTTGGAGAAGGCCTACTTAAGAAAGTCACTTTGGTAGGTTGAGGTGTGGTTCCCAAAGATGTCCAGATCCATATCCCCAGAAGCGGTGAAGATGGGATCTTTGCAGAGGTGATTACGTTAAAGATCTGGAGATGAGGAGATTATCCTGGTTTGTGTGGGTGAGCCCACTGTAATCCCAACAGTCTTTACAAGGGGTTGGGAGGAGGATCAGAGTCAGAACAGCCAATGTGACAACGGAAGCAGAGAGCAGAGAAAGAGAGATTTGAAGATGCTATGCAGGTGGCTTCGAAGGGGCTGAGAGCCAAGAAATGCAGATGCCACTAGAATCTGGAAAAGGCAAAGAAATGGCCTCCCAAGAAATGCAGCCCTACAAATACCTTGATTTTACAATGTCTGACCCCCAGAACTGTAAGGCAATATGCTTTGTTTTAAGCCACTGTGTTTATGCTCATTTGTTACAGCAGCGATTAGAAGCTAAAACAGACATCTGAAAACAAGATATGAAGGCAGCAAGGGAAAGACTATGAGGGTGTATCTAGGGGAAGAGCTTTCTGGGCAGATAGAACAGCTGGTGTGAAGATCCTGAGACGGGAGCGCGTCTGTCATGCGCAAGGAGTTGAAAGGCTTCCAGCATGGTTGAAGCCAAGTAAAGGAAGAAGACCAGTCAGAGAAGACACGTACTGTCAGATCATGAAGGGGACTGTGGGTCACTATGATGGCTTAGCCTTGTACTCTGAAGAAGACGGAAGTCGCTGGAGGATTCTGAATTGCAGAGCTACATGAGATGCCTTACATTTTAAAGGAATCACCAACTAAACAGCAATAATAGAGCGTAGGAGAGTGAGGGTAGAACCAGGAGACCATTAAGGAGATAGTGCCAACAGTCAAGGTAAAAATGATGACAGTGTTGCCCAGGGCAACCTAGGAGCAGGTGGTGAAAGGCGGTCAGGTTCTGGACCTAACTTGAAAATAGACCCTAAAAGAACTGCTGGCAGACTGGATGTGGGATGTAAAAGAAAGGGATCAAAAATGACTCTGAGGTTTGGGGCAGGAACAACTAGATGGATATAGCTGCCACCTATCAAGGCAGGAGGGACAATGGGCATTTGGAGATCAAGAGCTGAGTTTTAGACAGAGTGGATTTCAGATGCCTTTTGGATGCTCACGTGGAGCTGTCTAGTAACCATGGGAGATAGTAGCCTGGTGTCTAGAAAAGAGGTAAGACTGGACGCCCATGTTTGCAAGTGTCTAGTCTACAGACAGTATTGAAAGCCATAAGCACTACCTATAACTGGTACTGGATAAGACGACCAAGAGAGAAAACGTGGACAAGGAAGACACGAGATCCCGGGACTGGAGTCTAGGATGGACACGTTAAGGTTTGGAGATCAGGGAGATGAGGAATAGCCAGCAAAGGAAAATGTGAAGTTTCTGTGGTGAACTAGGAGGAAAGCAAGAGTGTTTGTATGAAAGTTAATTCAAAACGTGTTTTAAGGAGGAGGGAGTATCAAACGCTAGTGAAAGGTAAGGTGACATTCAAAATATTTAACTATCAGCATGATGGAAATAAATTAATGTGAAAGTACACACATCATAACCTAAAAGAAATCCTCCTTTACCTTTTGAAAAAACTAAGTTAAATTTAATCCCATCATGTGACGTAGTAGTAAATTGTAATAAGTTCCAAATCATTTGTTAATTTTTGCAAATTGTTAGCGTGGTCTTTTATGCGAGGAGAATGTCACTAGCTAAATAAATGATGCTGTGTGTGAGCTATGCTTTGATAAAGAGGATTACATCAAACACACAAAAACTTCCCCACTAAATTACTAGCCGTTGGTGACTTAGACTGTCAAAGTAACATCAATAATATAGATCATAGTGCCAAATTCTCTCAGCTTCTATTGGAAAGCAATTATATTAAAAATGTTCTACCCTCCCAAATGTTTTAGCTTTTACATTACTGAGATTCTGTGAATTAAAAGTCTTTATTATCAACTAAATCAAGGACATCATTTTGGAATGTCACATGTAATTGGGTGGAATCCCATCCTTTGGGCCAAACAAGAGGCAGAATACTTTAGCAGTTAAGAACGTCGGCCACGGGCCAGGCTGACTGAGTTTGAATCTCAGTTCTGCCATTTACATTGTAAATAACCTCTCTGTGCCCGTTATCTTATCTAGAAAAAAAATGAGGATAATAATGATGATTACGTACTTAAAATGAGTTGATATGTACCAGATACAGAGCAAATATTTTAAGTGATTGCTCTCATTTCTATTAATAAAATTATTGCTGCTAATTCTTGTGACAGGTGAGTGTTTGGTGGGTTTTAAGGAGCCTGTCCAGTTAAACAGAAGAGAAATGCAACAGTGACTCATACTCTGGGTATCCTTGACCTCTCACTGTCTCCCCTTAGGGCTCTATCCAGTCCTTCTTGCTCACCTGTTCTCCTTGCCTCTCCCAGACCCTCTCTGAGGCAACGTCCTATGGAGGCTACAGTCCGAAGTTTCCATGTGAAGACACCAGGATGAGCACCAGCAGTGCTGTGCCAGAATCTTTCTCATTGGAGTACAGTGGCAGCAGGGACACTTTCTACAAACGTCCGGGCATAGCAGAGCCAGGATCTAGAGTTGGCTCATGAGAGCCATAAGGGGCTGGCTGGCATTCCAGAAGCCTGGTGGCTACCAAGAAGCTTCTTGAACATTGTCACTCAGAGATCCTTGGGGCTGCCTGCAGTGCACGGACCACTGCCCTCGGGGCTGGTGAGGCAGGGGGAGAGCAATGCAAAGAAATAAGGCCACTCGAGGGCATCGCTGGCCCATACACTATTGATCAATGATAATAGTATCTGGTCTTAGTGCTGGAGCTGGGACCTGGAGCCCCCTGTACTGCCTAGGATTTACCCTGTCCTGGATTCTGAGAGGGTCAGGACTGAGTTCTAGGGAGCAGTAGTGAGGGTTGGCAGGAGCTCTCAGAGGGACCAAAAATGTGGCTATTTATCAATAGTGTGGAACTATTTTAATGTTTTAACGACCAGAATGTCTATGGCTATGTATATGGCTGGACATCTGCTCTGCTGTTAGTTCACGTAAGCAGCGAATGGGCTATTAGGTTTTGCAACATGGAGGTCATTGATGTTTTCCCGAGCTGATAAAAGTGAGAGTCTGACGGAGTGGCATCAGAGCCAAAAGTGAGGACAATGGGTGACTCTTGTAAGGGGTTTTGCTATAGAGAAGAGTCGAGAAATGGGATTGGAGGTGGAGGTGGAGGGATTCAAAGAGGGTTTTCTTAGAGTGGGAGAATGAACAGCATGTTTGTCATGTTGCTGAGAAAGATCTTGGAGAGAGATGATGCCTACCTTTGTTTACCACCCAGGGGCTGTGGTTGGGACGTACTAAGGCTACACATTTTTTTTTTCAGGGTTATTTTCAGCTTTTCTTCCCATTATTTCCATTATGAAGTACCAGGTATCCCTTTCACTATTATTTTTTTCTTCTCTTGTTATAGGTACTGCTCTGATTTCATTTCTGGGCATTTTCTTTCTCTGCCTCTATTTTTAGTGTAAAGTCTGCTTGATAAATCAATAAGCACCCAGGTAGCCTGCATATACTGGATGCATGCCCTTTTCTCTGCCAAGAGAGATACATTCAGTATCTTAGACCATGGCCCAGAAAACCAAATGCTGTTCTGTAATACTAGCTTTGCAGGCATTTCTTGCTTATCTCTATCTATCATCTATCTATCTATCTATCTATCTATCTATCTATCTATCTATCTATTCATCATCTTCTATCTACCCATCCATCCATCATCTATCTATCCATCCATGCATCCGTCCATCCATCATCTAATTCTAGAAAGAAATTAAACCACGCTGGCTGTCCACTGAACTAATTTCTTGATTCAAACCCCAACCTTCATTGAAATGAAAAATACTACCTACCTGAATCCCAAGTTTAAAATGTTATAAGGCATCCTTCCGTAGAGCACTTCCCTGGTTTCCAGCCCTCCATCCCCCTACCCAGGAATGAGTTTAGGTGGTTGGGGATGGAAAGTGTGGTAAGTCCCTGTCTAGGCTCCATCACATCCTATGTGTTAGAGACAGCCAGCCCCTTCTTGACTTCTCATATCCACCCTCTTGTGTTCCCCCATGCTTCCTAGCCAATGGATGAGATGCTACTTCTTTTCCAAAGGTCACAGAAGGAGACAATAGAACAGAGGGGTTAGGAGCCCAAACTGTTGCGTAAGACAGACTGGGTACTAGTCTCAGCCCTGTACTGACTGGCTCTGGGCAGCATGTTCCCTGTGAAGTAGGGATGAAATAAGTCATAATGCTCTATTAGGGCTGTGGGCCAAATGAGGAAAAAAAGTAAAGTCCTTAGTTAAAAAAAATAAAAAGTCCCTGCTTATATTCTATAGTAAAAGATTTCCACTTCATGATGAGTACCATACTTAGAGTGTAAAATGTGATTTCTTCACATATTAAGTCCTTAAGCATAATTCTCAAGAAATTTTCCCCATAAAGAAAGCTCCCTTATTAATATAATGGATGTCAACAGAAAAATAAAACATTTTGAAATCTTTATCTATTTTTTCTGTTTAAGGTATTAGCAGAATTTTGGAATGGTTTCTATTTTTTTTAATTGAAGCATAATTAACATACAGTATTATATTAGTTTCAGGTATATGGTATAGTAATTCAAGAATTCTATACATTACTCAATGCTCATCAAGATAAGTGTGCTCTTCAAGATGTCCCATTAACAGATGAATGGATAAAGAAGATGTGGTATATATATATATACATACAATGGACTATTATGCAGCCATCAAAAGGAATGAAATCTTGCCATTTGCAATGACGTGGATAGAACTGGAGAGTATTATGCTGAGTGAAATAAGTCAGTCAGAGAAAGACATGTATCATATGACCTCACTGATATGAGGAATTCTTAATCTCAGGAAACAAACTGAGGGTTGCTGGAGTGGTGGGGGGTGGGAGGGATGGGGTGGCTGGGTGATAGACATTGGGGAGGGTATGTGCTATGGTGAGCGCTGTGAATTGTGTAAGACTGTTGAATCACAGGTCTGTACCTCTGAAACAAATAATACATTATGTTTAAAAAAAAAGATAAGTGTGCTCTTAAACCCTTTTGCCTGTTTCACCCAACCCCTCCCCCTGCCCCCCCACCCCACCTCCCTTCTGGTAACCATCTGTTCGTTCTCTGCATTGCAGAGTCTGTTTTTTTGGTCTCTTTTTTTCCCTTTGTTTGTTCATTTGTTTTATTTCTTAAATTCCACATGAGTGAAATCATATGATATTTGTCTTTCTCCCTCTGACTTATTTCACTTAGCATAATACCCTCTAGGTCCATCCATGTTGTCACAAATAGCAAGATCTCATTCTTTTTTATGACTAAGTAATATTCATACACACATACAAACACACACACACACACACACACACACACACACACACACACACACACACCATCTTTATCCACTCATCTATTGATGGATACTTGGGTTGCTTCCATATCTTGGCTATTGTTAATAATGCTGCAATAAACCATAAATAAATTTAAAAATAAATAACAAAATAAATAAATATGTGCAGCCAACATCAGTTTCAAATTTCCTGTGAGGAAAGAGTTTCAAGGGTTGAATGAAATAAAGGGTGGGCCGTTGGTAAGTGTCTACTACCTGCATTTCTCCCATCCTTATGGAAGCATTGGGTGGATTAAGTGATATGCCAATGCAGAGTTAGCAGGTACTAGGAAGTCATGACATTGCTTTCTTCTCTCCACAATAGACTTTGTTAACTCATCACAGATCTCTTCCCAGATGCATCTGGGTCTCAGCATCCTCAACGCAGTGCTGTAGCAAGCCCAATTATTTGGCATGGACATGCACACAGAAATCAATTTTCTTTTTTTTTAATTTCTTTTTTTGCTTTTTAAAATATTTTATTTTATTTTATTATGTTATGTTAGAAATCAATTTTCTATCCCTGTAATAAAAGCATTTGTTTTGGAGAATTTATCTTCATGATATATAAGAAACACTCTATAGAGTTTAGTTTTCTTTTTCTCTCCAAGATGGTATCAGCTACAATGAAAACCATCATCTACCACCAGAGCAGATTCTTCCTTGTACCAATTATGCAACTCATCATCCCTTCACACTCCTGACTTTCTCCACTGAGGCTGGGCAAGACATGTCTTATGCCAGTCATGTGACCACATCATGTGACCACATTTTAGACAATGGACCAAAAACTATTTGGGCAACATTTCTTTTGGAGACAGAATCTCTTTTTCTCTGTTTCTTAGTTCTTTATCAGTAACCTCTCATTTGAAGTTTCCAGAACTTTCATACCCCTTTCTCAGAACAGAGAACAATCATTAAAAATGAAAATGTACAGGATAAAATGCTACTGCCCATAGAAAAGAGGGATTTAGAGAGCGTCATGCTTGGTCTATAGCAATAACTTTCTATGATAGGATTTCAGGCAATAAGACCAAAGGAGAGATAGGTCAGAAAGAATGGTTGTTCTGATTTTACCATTTGGCTTTCCAGCAAGGAGTGACAAATGGGGGTGCATGGGGGGAACTCGTGTTCTTTTGAGAAAGAGTTGGGATTCTTAGAGGAAGATGTCAGAGATGAGATACAAACAAATCTTCACATTCAGGAGCAGTGACATTTAATACAGTGATTAAGCAGTGACATTAAATAAGTTCTCAGGCCATTTTGAAGTAATTAACGTGGGTGGATGGAGGCCAGGATTCACTGGGGAAGGAATAGAGGGGTGTTTCTCCTGATTAAAAATTGCAAGCAATGGTGGTAAAAAGTTCATGGGAAGTTTTGTTTGATTGTCCTCAGCATTAAATGACATTGCTTATTAAAATCCCTTCTCCCCCTCCTTGACACAGAGGTGAAGAGAAAGCCTATGGGGGAATGGAAATATTTGTGAGCAGATTCTGGGTTGTGTTCAAGTTGTTCGCAGACAGTTTAGGTTCATCTCCATCCATTAACCTCTCATTTCCTAGGTAGATTTCACCCACCCCAGAATAGTGTTTCTGCTTATTAAGAGGGCATTGCCTCCACGATAGCATAGTGGTTAAGTACCTCCCTCCAGGGTTACTGGGGGGCTTCAGTGATATACTGTGTGCAAACCAATTCCTGTAGCAAGAGAACAAGGTGTGTGATAACTTTAAAAATGGGAGATACTATTGTTATTACTATGTTCTATCTTGACCATCAGCACTGATGGAAGGAGTGCAATCCTTACCCAGCAGCTATACCCAGAGGGCTCTGTCTCTATGTCCTAATCCAATGGAAAAGTATAAGAAGCACACTTGCATTTATCATTAACCATGTTTGTTTTATTCACTATTAAACCAGGTATATGATAGGTAACTTGTTGAAGGAAACTGATTTCTGCAGAATTTATAAGTGAGTGAAAATAGATGGACAAATTTCATGCTGGCCAAATTCTTGCTGCTGGGGATGGTAAAAGGCCGCAGAATGATTCTTTGGAAGGTAATATGGGGCTGTCCTGTCCAATTTCCTACTTAAAGCAAGAATCACAGTCTCAGCTTTCCTTCAAATGTTTATCTGCTTCTCCTTTAATGCTGGGATTGGGAGGTTTCATATTTTTCTCGAGCAAAAAGCAGGACACATTCTTGGACAAATATGAGTGAACTTCCTACGATATGCTGATGTACTACTTGGATCACAGCGGAGGCCTGGGATATGTGGTTATTCTTTAGACAGAGCAAAAAAACCCAAAAACCAAAAAACAAAACAAAAAAAAACTTGTGAGTCATACCTGAATTCTGGTTCTGAATCTCTCACTGAAGAGGCAGTACGGTGGTCAAGAGGTTGGGCTTTGGAGGTAAACCTGGGCTAGAATCAGAGGAGAAAACTGAAGCCAAGGCCCTTCATTCGCATGGGTGCTTTCCCAGGCCTGGGAGGGGCCCTGGCAGTGTATTCACATGGGCATATGTTTTAGTAAAAAAAAAAAAAAAGTATATATATTACATATGTATTTATATTGTTTAAAGATATACATAAAAGGCATATATATTTTATAAATTTACATATTTTCTATATTTATAAATATACATATTCAATAATGAGTTAAGACCGAGGGCTCTCTCTACCCCAATTTTATACATAGAGGCAATCCAAGACTAACCAACCACTAAAATAACAAACACTGATTAAGTGGGTATTTCATATATTTCATTGGGAATATTTGGAAATATACAGCAAGAGGAAATAGAAAAACAAAGTAACAAATACAGTCAGACACCTGAGGAGGCCCTTCTCTCAAAAATCAATGTAACACGTAAACAGATAATCAGTGTCGATACAAAGGACTTAACACGGTCAAGCAACTAGACACATTTGACATTTATTGAACATCTAACCAACATCAGCAGAAAACATGAGGCCACTTTGTTATGTGTCAACTTGTCTAGGCTGAAATACACTTCTCAGGATGTTGACTCCTATGCATTTCTGCTCCTGATGGGCCACAGGGAGAGGCTTCTGGAAGACTTGGGAGGTGGAAGGGAAGTGGCGGCCATCCGTGGTGCATACATATTGTTTGCTGACCTGCTGAGTCACCCCGCTGGTCTCAGGCAGCAGGCTGACTGCAGCTATTCCTCCCCTGGACCTTCCATCAGCTTCCAGAATACCTGGGGCTGGTATGCGTGATTCACTCCAAAACGAAGGGCCTCCGTTCTGCCGCATCCCCACACTGCTATGTCAGACTCAACAAGAACGGACCTGGTTTTCTGTCCATCCTCCTGGGTTTTCCGCTCAACGTGGTCTGTATTTGTTCTGTACCTTTTCCCCCCAAATCTACCCTCCCCAGGGGCCCATAACCCCCAGCGGAAGATGGAAGGATGCACCTTACGGAATGTTTCATCAGTTCCCACAATGGTGTCAGGTCAAATTCCTGTAACAAACCCATACATGTGTTGTTCTTTGCATAAACCCTCTCTGGTACAATTAACCTCCCCCTGCCACACACATATACACAGCAAAGAGTAAGTAATAAAAAAAAAGAAGAAAAAAGAAGAAAGAAAGAAAGAAAGAAAGAAAGAAAGAAAGAAAGAAAGAAAGAAAGAAAGAAAGAAAGAAAGAAAGAAAAAGAAAGAAAGAGAGAAAGAGAGAAAGAGAGAAAGAGAGAGAGAGAGAGAGAGAGAAAGAAAGAAAGAAAGAAAGAAAGAAAGAAAGAAAGAAAGAAGAAAGAAAGAAAGAAAGAAAGAAAGAAAGAAAGAAAGAAAGAAAGAAAAAGAAAGAAAAAGAAAGAAAGAAAGAAAGAAAGAAAGAAAGAAAGAAAGAAAGAAAGAAAGAAAGAAAGAAAGAAAGAAAGAAAAAATGAGGAAAGGGAGAGATGTGTCAGGCAGGTAATTAGTAAAAATGTCATTTTTCTAAACTTTGTAATGTTTGGCATATATAAGCTTTTTAAACGTGGCATTGATATATTTTTAACGTGTTAAATGTGTTATGATTTATTTTCTCATTCGAAATGTATTCCCCTTGTACCTCACTTTGTGTTTTTAATTGTGTGTTCTTTTTCTTCCGACATCCCTGGAAGACTCAGGCCTCATACCCACCTCTGATTGGAATCCTACACCACTGACTAACTCTGTGGTGTTGGGCAACCCCACCTCACCTCTCTTGAGTCCCAATTTAATCTGTACAACAGCAGTAATTCATTAAATAGTGTAATAATACTATGAAACTTCTAAGGTCATTGCTAGGATTAAATAAATTGATATATATATGAGTGCTAATAAATATTAGCTATTGGAATTGTTATTTATAATAATGTCCTATTTTCCTACAGGTTTTTCCATCTCAAAATGGACATAATAAAATAGACCCTATCATGCTCATAAGGGTTCTTGAAGAATCAAATGAAATAATGTTTCCATCGCTATGAATATGTAAGTTTCTACTTTTCTTTTTTTTTTTTTTAAGATTTTATTTATTTATTTGAGAGAAAGAGCATGAGCCAGGGGATAGGGGCAGAGGGTGAGGGAGAAGCGGACTCCCTGCTGAGCAGGGACTGATCCCAGGACTCTGAGATCATGACCTGAGCTGAAGGCAGACGCTTACCTGACTGAGCCACCCAGGTGCCCCATAAGTTTTTTCTTTTGATCACCTAAAGAAGGGCATGTACATGTGCCCGCATCCTACACCCTCTACACACACATACACACACACGCGCGCGCGCACTCACACACACTCCTCCTCCTACTTCCAATGTAGGGTTCAAATGGATTGGCTGGTTGTACCCACACAGCCTGTTTCCATTTCAGCCAGATAACACACAGGGGTCCCTCAGCCTTGCCCAGACTGCCTGGCTTCAAATTCCAGCTCCACTAGCCCCTGCTGTAAAGGCCCTGGGCACATCACCTGATGTCTCTGTACCTCAGTTTCTTCTCTGTAAAATGGGGGTAAGGATAGTATTCACCGCTAAGGATGTTGTGAAGATGAATTAAGACATGCACAAATCCGCATAAAATAAACCACTGTGTTATTCCTTCAGTCTTACTGATATTTAGGGGCTGCTTGTTGAGTGTTAGCTGCTGTTACCCTCCATACCAAGTCAGCGTTGGGGGGGGGGGGCGGCGTACCAGAGATGGCATTGAAGCTAAGCTCCCAGTTACGTGGGTATTTGGTTGGTTAAAAAATAAGCTACAAACCATACGATCCGGCAATTGCACTACTGGGTATTTACCCCAAAGACACAAATGTAGGGATCTGAAGGGGTGTGTGAACCCCAGTGTTTATAGCAGCAATGTCCACAACAGCCAAACTGTGGAAAGAGCCAAGATGTCCATCGACAGATGAATGGATAAAGAAGATGTGGTATATATACACAATGGAATATTATGCAGCCATCCAAAGGAATGAGATCTTGCCATTTGCAACGATGTGGATGGAACTGGAGGGTGTTATGCTGAGTGAAATAAGTCAATCAGAGAAAGACACGTATCATATGACCTCACTGATATGAGGAATTCTTAATCTCAGGAAACAAACTGAGGGTTGCTGGAGTGGTGGGGGGGTGGGAGGGATGGGGTGGCTGGTGATAGACATTGGGGAGGGTATGTGCTCCGGTGAGCGCTGTGAATTGTGCAAGACTGTTGAATCACAGATCTGTACCTCTGAAACAAATAATGCAATATATGTTAAGAAAAAAAAGAAGATAGCAGGAGGGGAAGAATGAAGGGGAGTAAGTCGGAGGGGGAGATGAACCATGAGAGACGATGGACTCTGAAAAACAAACTGAGGGTTCTAGAGGGGAGGGGGGTGGGGGGGTGGGTTAGCCTGGTGATGGGTATTAAAGAGGGCACGTTCTGCGTGGAGCACTGGGTGTTATGCACAAACAATGAATCATGGAACACTACATCAGAAACTAATGATGTAATGCATGGTGATTAACGTAACAATAAAAAATTTTAAAGAAAAAATAAGCTACAAAATGAGAAAAATTATGATCAAGAGTAAGTTTTTCATAAAGCAAATTGCATTATGTTTAATATCTTTTAGTCACTTTGATCATGTTCTTCCTACTTTTTATACTTTATGTAATTTTGTTAGTGATGGATGGTAATTTAGTTATTGCATTATTTGACAATGTAAAAAATTGGTCTTCCTTTTAAGACAAAATTTACTGGTCTATGAAATCCAAAATTCTGGGAATCATCAGTATGGAAGATTGTAAGTTTCCCACTAATTCTGTGGACATAAGTACCGCTTCTAAGGGTCACCACTCTCAACAAGGTCCTGGAGTCTATGCTTAACAAAACTTGCAACCATCTTCCTTTACCACCTTGATTTCTTATGAAGCTTTTAGACTAAATGGAGGATGAAAAGTCAGGCAACTTTTCTCCACTCTCACTAGCCTGGGGTTACACAGAAGGGACTTAAGTACGAAGCTACAGTGATTCCCAGGACTACCCCATCAACTGGCAGTAAAAGGGAAAATGAACAAACCCAGAAGCTTCTTTAGCATTTGAGCCAAGATGAGGGAATGTCAGTGGATAGAGGAGAATCCAAAGGGTCTGCAAACAACAAAGCAATTCCAAGAGGGGCCACTCGGCATCAGCACCTTCCCTCTGTCCCTCATTCACTACTCCTTTACTTTGCCCCTGTAAGAAGAGGGAGCTATTTGGTAGGCAAGACCACTTCAGGGCCAGAGACAGCCAGTTAATGACACATTAATCACTCCAAGATGGCCCCAGAACTTATTTAATGTCACTGCATAATCACTTTATTAAATGTCATTGCTCCTGATTGTGAGGATTTGTTTTGTTTCTCATCCCCGCCCAGCTCCCCCAGAATCCCGCTGAAAAGTTGTATTAGGATCCCAACTATGCGCTGCCTCCTTACATCCTCACCAAGGTCCCAGACATTTTTGAAATGGGATGCATTTCGGCAAACCTGACATACTGTCACAGAAGTCCTCAGAAAGCAGATAAATCCCACTCCTGACGCCTACCTGCCTCTCTGCTTTCCTTGGATAGAGGCTGGAAATATGGAAATGGAGCTATTTGCAAACCAACATTATGGGAAAGCACCCAGTTCTGTGGCCTTTTTTTAGGAGAGCAGTATGTTCAGCTATGGCCTGAGAGAGAAATCAGCCATTTGCACAATTACAAGAAGAATCTGCGATGATTCTCTATCGTTGGTCTCATCAAGCCTAACTTTGTCTGTGTTACGTCCAGGGCACCCCCCAATTCAGTCTCATGCAGGCTGCTCAGCAGCCTGTCCTACCACCTGTCCAGAAGAACCTCAGATCCAGTCAGGCCCTTCTTGTGATTTTCCTTCATGCCACATGTCTTCATTGGGGCTTTTATCCTTGCCTTCTTCCTTGTCCCTGCCTAGAGTCTAGGCAGTCCTCTTCTGACTTAATCACTTGTTTATTTAACCCAGAACTTATTTAATTAAGCTTTCCCATGTCCCAAGCTGGGACTGGTAACACCTAAGGTAAGGCCCTCTCCTTTAAGGTTAAGGAAGACCTTCTGTGTAAGCACTGACATGTGAATGAAGAGGTAGATGAAAATTTCCCCGGTGCAAAATGTCTGCCCGCACCTCTCCCAGTGCTGGTCCCAGAGCCGGTCTGGGCAATGTGAGCGTGAGTGTGTGTGCACAGGTTAGAGTGTGGTGCATGCTTCGCAGTCTGAAGTTCGGGAGGTTCGGCGCACACAGCCAAGGCAGTGTTGTGAGGCGGTGAGGCCTACTTAACATTCACTATGGGACAAATGAGAGAAAATTAAAAGAGCAATTTTAGGAGGGAATAGTTGTTTTCCATACACCATAATTACAACTGCTTGTAAATGCTGCTATCGTAAATGAATCTGCCTTTTAGAGTTCTCCTAAATTCTCTTGGTAAGGAACAGACGCTAAAGGAAAGGGACCTGGCCGCCCTCATGGAGAAGCTGGGTCTGCACTGACCCCTGGTGTCCGCCTTGTGCAGGGGTCTCTCACCGCAGGTGCGCCGCTAGCTGATGGGCTCGGAATGCTCCCTGCCCTGGCTTCAGAAAAGGCCTGAACACCCTGTAGGACCAGATGCGAATCTCAGACTCCGCCTTCCTCCGCCTTGTGAGGTCATATTCTAGTATTTGCCTTCAATGCTCTTCCCCTCTTGCTCCCCCTCCCTGAACAAAGGGCACCGTTCAAAGGCTGCTATTTAGAATCTGAAAGTCGTTTTGGATGTTGCCTGTCTTTCCCCACCTTTCTCATGCCCCCCAAGCTGATATCCACTCAGTCACTGAGGTCTATGGGTTGTACCCACTATATAACATTCCAGTCCATCCGCTGCTTGAAATCAGGACACCGTGGCCCTCCCTTGGCTTGCAAGCAACAGCCTCGGAAAACCTTCCCTGCTTGAGACTTGCTATCACCAGGGATCTCCCACTTTTAGCTCACCAAATTTATTCCTCAACTAACCTTTGATATGCTAGAAGGATTGCTGTTAATTGCTTCTGTTAAGTAACTGCACAAGCCTGGGTATGTCACTTGGGCAACCTTGTCATCTATAAAATGAGGGTTTGGGGCAAAAACAGTGTTTTTCCTCCTTTTCACTGAAAGGACTTCTGCTGTTAGTTCCCTCAGTACCCTGCCCTTTCCCCCTGTTCTAAAAATCTATTCCACCAAATAAACCCATGGGTTCAAGAAAATTAATTTGTTACCCTTGCTGTTTTTTATTTTTATTTTTATCCATCAAAGATATACTCTATTGAGCATCTGGTGAGCAGAAAGTGAGCAACATTACTGTAAAGAGTTAATTCCAGCCAAAAATAAAACAAAAAGTAAAAGCTCTGATATGTTATCTAGCCCATGTAGCCTTATCGTGAGGAAATCTGGCATTTCTGCCAGTCAACTGGAAATACTGAGACGAGCACGCAGCTTCCCGATACAGCTGGCAGAGATCCCCGTGAAATGAAGAGATCCATTGAAATAAATAACCACAAAGGTAACACCAGCTCTGAGAGTGTAGCTTTCTCAGCCTCTCATATCTTAAATCCCTTCTAGCATTCCCTGCAGTGAGCATAGCCCATTCCTCTAATTGCCCCTGGTCCATAAATAAATATTCCATCACCAATGCTCACTCTAATTAATTAAAGTTGGGAGGAGCTGGCCATGCTACTTGTAAATTGAGCATATATGTGTAGAGAACTTACAACAAATTAATTTCACATAGATTTAATGATTTATTATGTAATGCATGGTAATTAAACAATTTTTGGTGGAGTATAATGAGCCTAATATTAATTTTACATCACCAAATCATATTTCTAATTTTTCTTTTCTTTCTTGGTCCTTTAGTTTCTAAAACCTGTTATTTTCCTTTGATACCCTGCACTAGTCACCTTGATATTCATCATCACCATCACCACTATCATGACACGTTCACAGATCATCTCAGACAAAGGTCTCTGTTCCCCAAGCAAGCAGATCTTCTCACACGCTATCACTCCTATTTCCCCACAGCAAAAATCGGGCTCATTAAAGGGTCAGTCTGTCCAAATTCTGCCTAGCCCACCTTACTGCTTTTCTCTCTTTATATGTACCAAAAACCGTGTGTGATCCTTGAGGGGACCATAAATGGGGGAGCTGGAGGGGAGGGGACGGCTATGAAGAACGTTTAAGAACAATCAGAAAATGGTGACTACAGATGCATGCTGGGTAAGAGTGCTGTATTAACTTCCTGTAGTTCTACAGGAGAATGTCCTTGTTCCCAGAAGATGCATGCTGAAATGCTCAGTGAGCTGGTGTGATCTCTGCAACTTACTTTCAAATGTTTTTCTTTTTTTTTTTTTTAAAGATTTATTTATTTATTTGAGAGAGTGAGAATGAGAGAGAGAGAGCACATGAGACGGGGGAGGGTCAGAGAGAGAAGCAGACTCCCCGCCGAGCAGAGAGCCCGATGCGGGACTCGATCCTGGGACTCCAGGATCATGACCTGAGCCGAAGGCAGTCGCCCAACCAACTGAGCCACCCAGGCGCCCTGAAATGTTTTTCTTTTTTTAAAGAAAAACAAGAAGGAAGGAAGGAAGGAAGGAAGGAAGGAAGGAAGGAAAGAAGGAAAGAAAGAAAGAAAGAAAGAAAGAAAGAAAGAAAGAAAGAAAGAAAGAAAGAAAGAGAAAGAAAGAAAGAAAGAAAGAAAGAAAGAAAGAAAGAAAGAAAGAAAGAAAAAGAAAGAAAGAAAGAAAGAAAGAAAGAAAAAGAAAGAAAGAAAGAAAGAAAGAAAGAAAGAAAAAGAAAGAAAGAAAGAAAGAAAGAAAAAGAAAGAAAGAAAGAAAGAAAGAAAGAAAGAAAAAGAAAGAAAGAAAGAAAGAAAGAAAGAAAGAAAGAAAGAAAAAGAAAGAAAGAAAGAAAGAAAGAAAGAAAGAAAAAGAAAGAAAGAAAGAAAGAAAGAAAGAAAGAAAGAAAGAAAAAGAAAGAAAGAAAGAAAGAAAGAAAGAAAGAAAAAGAAAGAAAGAAAGAAAGAAAGAAAAAGAATGAAAGAAAGAAAGAAAGAAAGAAAGAAAGAAAGAAAAACAAAGAAAGAAAGAAAGAAAGAAAAAAAGAAAGAAAAAGAAAGAAAGAAAGAAAGAAAGAAAGAAAGAAAGAAAGAAAGAAAGAAAGAAAGAAAGAAAGAAAGAAAGAAAAAGGGAGGGAGGGAGGGAGGGAGGAAGGGTGTGTGTGTCCATATACATTCCACTCAGAGAGATAAAGCCAATGTGGTAAAAGGTGAGAGATTGCTGAAGGGTCTAGGGGTGGTCATTATACTAGTCTCTGAACCTTTCTGTAAGTTCAAAACCTTGAAAAAACATGCTGGGAAAAAGAATCTTTTTGAATCCCTTGGATACTACCACAGTTGCAATTTCCTGCCATTTCTTTCCTTCAAATCCCAATTCCTTCCTGCCGTCCTGATCTCAGGAGGCAGCTTTCTCCCTGCACTCAATCAGGATGGGCTGGGTTATGGTGCAGGAACAATCGGAAAAGCTCAGGAACTTGAACCCTCAAAGATTTCTTTCTCACTCGTGCTACATGGCTACTGCAGATCGGGGTGCGGGGGGATTAAAGTCATCTCTGCCAACATCACCTGCCCTTGCTTTTCACCACAGAAAAGCTGCACCTCTGACACACTCCTTCCTTCCTTCCTTCCTTCCTTCCTTCCTTCCTTCCTTCCTTCCTTCCTTCCTTCCTTCCTTCCTTCCTTCCTTCCTTCTTTCTTTCTTTCTTTCTTTCTTTCTTTCTTTCTTTCTTTCTTTCTTTCTTTCTCTCTCTCTCTCTCTCTCTCTCTCTCTCTCTCTCTCTCTCTCTCTCTCTCTCTCTTTCTTTCTTTCTTTCTTTCTTTCTTTCTTTCTTTCTTTCTTTCTTTCTTTCTTTTTCTTTCTTTCTTTCTTTCCCCTTTTTCCCTCAAAGGAAAATGTTTCTTTGCTCTTAAAGATAGCTGCTTCGTGTGAACTCTAGACCTCTGTCTCCCCCGGCCTTTGGGCTTCCACAAGATAGCTCTGGTTCTTCCATCTCTTAGTCTCCCTGTCTCCCAAAGCCCTATGGTAGAACCCATGACCCCTCTAAATTCCACTCTTCCTTTTTCCTGGTAAACCCTTCAAGCTTGTGGCCTTTGCAGATGTCTTAGCTGCCTGACACCCCAATCTTGGTTTTCATATGAGCCTGTATGTGCTCCCTAATTCTATGGAACTGTCTTTTTGCAAGACAAACAGGGATTTTAGTCCCTCTGCCACGTGATTCCTGATCTCTGCACTGAGCCACTGTTGACAAGTCTCTCATTTTTGACACTCTCTCCTACTCGGATCTTTGTATGCCAGATTTTTAGGGGTTCTGCTCCCATGCCCTGGGATGGCTTTTTAATCTTTCTTCAATGCTTCATTTTTATCCTGCCTTCCTAAATATGAAGGTCCTCTGAGGACCTTCCTTTAGCTCTTCTCCCTTTGTCCCTCTAACTGCTTCCAGCAAGAGCTTGTTGACCGTCAACCGCTAGTTCATCTCTTCTATGTGCACATCCGGCCATGACCGCCCCTGCCCCCTTTGTCCAACTACTCAGACGATTTTCCCATCGGAGTGTCTGGCCCAGCGCCTCCAACTCAAGACATTTTCACTCAAAGCCATCATATGCCTCCTCTTTCCAAATACTTAATTCCCACCCTTCCTGCCCCACCACCAGAGGCACTTTTCCTTCCAGTTTCCCAGCCAAGTAGAAGGCTGGCAGGATTCTTTGATTTTTGTTTTTTTCCTTCTTCTTCATTCCTCTTTCTTCTTTCTAACATCCCAAGTCCTATCTCTTTCTCTTAGCTCCGCCCACTCTGCTTTGCTCTAGTCCATGCGGGCCCTCGTGAACCCAGAACAGATCGCAGACTCTCTGATTCGGGCTTTCTACTTCACCTCCTTGCTTCTCCCCAAGCTGCCCTTCAAACTACGGCCAAGCAGAACTTCTTCCATCATGACAATTCCTGTCATGACCCAACTAAAGAGTCCACCTGCAGGGCGGAGCAAGATGGCGGAGGAGTAGGAGACCTGGATTTCGTCTGGTCTCAGGAATTCAGCTGAATAGGGATCAAACCATTCTGAACACCTACGAGCTCAACAGGAGATCGAAGAGGAGAGTAGCAACAACTCTCTGAACAGAGAAGCGACCACTTACTGGAAGGTAGGACGTGCGGAGAAGTGAATCCAAGGCGATATTCGGGAGGATAGACGGCGGGGGAGGGGGCCTCCGTCGGCCGCTTCTGGCAAGTGCTAGAGCCGCGGAGCACAAAATCGGACCTTTTAGAAGTCGGCTCCGCGGAGGGACGTCGCTCCAGTGGCTAAGCTGGGGGTGGAACCCTCGTGGGACAGTGTGGTCTCAGGACCCTCGGGGTCACAGGAAGACTGGGGCTATCTGAGTGCGGCAGAGCTCCCAGGTATCGGAGCGGGGAAGCCGGCTGCAGAGACGGAGCCGAGGCGCGGGCTCTCAGCTCGGGGTGGCCATAAACTGTGATCCGCGGCCCAGTCGGGCCACTGCTCCTCCAGCAGGGACCCAACAAGCATTAGATCCGGGGAGACTCCCCTTCCTCCCCCGGGAGGAGCGGCGCGGGAGCACACCGCAGGGATCTGCTGGGTTTGGAGACTCCACATGGGATCGGGTGCCAGAGATAGAAACGCTCGGTCACAGGCCGGGTGAGCACGGAGTGCGGCGGAGACCGGGGACACGGGAGTGACTGCTTTTCTCTGGGGGCGCACTGAGGAGCGGGGCCCCGAGTTCTCAGCTCCTCCGGGTGGAGATTGGGAGGCCACCATTATCACCCTGGTCCTCCAAAGCTGTACCGAGAGCTTGCAGGAAACAAAATCTCCTGAGAGCAAACCCGAGCAGCTTGCTTAGCCCGGACCGACAAGGGCGGGGCAATTCCGACTCCGGCAAAGACATTTGGGAACCACGGCAAGAGGCCCCTCCCCCAGAAGATCAGCACGAACAGCCAGCAAGCCAAGACCAAGTTTAGCGATCAAGGAGAACGGGAGAACTCCAGTGCTAGGGGAATACTGCACATAGATTTCATGGCTTTTTTTACCATGATTCATTAGTTCATCAAAGTTAATTTTTTTAACTGTTTTTTTTTAATTTTTTTTTCCCTTTTTCAAACAACATCTTATCAATCCCTTTTTTAAAAAATTTTTTTTTATTTTTCATTTTTAGAGTCATATTTTATCCCTTCATAGTAGTTACCCTTATTTTTGGCATATATATATAAGTTGTTCTCTCTTTAAAATTTTGAGATACAGTTTCTTCTAACAGATCAAAATATATCCTAAATCACTAGTGTATGGCTTTGTTCTAGTCTCTCCTGCCTGATCACATTCTCTCCCTTTTTTCTTTTTTTTTTAAATCTTCTTCTTTCTTTTTTCAAACAACTTCTTATCTTATCAATTCCTTTTATACAATCTTTTATAATTTTCATCTTTACAGACATCTTCCATTCTTTCATTGTATCAACCCTTATTTTGTACATATGTCTTTCTTCCTTTAAAATTTTAGGAGGCACTTTTTTCTAACAGACCAAAATACGCCCAAAATCTAGTGTGTGGCACTGATCTATGCACTAGCCTGATCATATTTGATCATATTCTGCTTTTTTTGTATTGTTCTGTTTTTGTTTTTATCTTTTTTTTTCTCTTTCTTTTTTCTTTCTTTCCCTTTCTTTTCCACTGGTTTCAGGTCTTTTCTGATTTGTATAGAGTATATTTGCTGGGGACGTTGTTACCCTGTTAGCATTTTGTTCTCTCATTCACCTATTCTCCTCTGGACAAAATGACAAGATGAAAAAAATCACCTCAGCAAAAAGAACAAGAGGTAGTACCTACTGCCAGGGACCTACTCAATACGGACATTAGTCACAATAGCCAAACTGTGGAAAGAGCCAAGATGTCCATCGACAGATGAATAGATAAAGAAGATGTGGTATATATACACAATGGAATATTATGCAGCCATCAAAAGGAATGAGATCTTGCCATTTGCAACGACGTGGATGGAACTGGAGGGTGTTATGCTGAGTGAAATAAGTCAATCAGAGAAAGACATGTATCATATGACCTCACTGATATGAGGAATTCTTAATCTCAGGAACAAACTGAGGGTTGCTGGAGTGGTCGGGGGTGGGAGGGATGGGGTGGCTGGGTGATAGACATTGGGGAAGATATGTGCTATGGTGAGCGCTGTGAATTGTGTAAGACTGTTGAATCACAGATCTGTACTTCTGAAACAAATAATGCAACATATTTTGAGAAAAAAAAGAAAGAAAAAGAAGAAGATAGCAGGAGAGGAAGAATGAAGGGGAGTAAGTCAGAGGGTGAGATGAACCAGGAGAGATGATGGACTCTGAAAAACAAACTGAGGTTTCTAGAGGGGAGGAGGGTAGGGGGATGGGTTAGCCTGGTGATGGGTATAAAGAGGGCACATTCTGCATGGAGCACTGGGTGTTATGAACAAACAATGAATCATGGAACACTACACCAAAACAAATTATGTAATATATGGTGATTAACATAACAATAAAAAATTAAAAAAAAATACGGACATTAGTACGATGTCAGACCTAGAGTTCAGAATCATGACATTAAAGATACTAGCTGGGCTTGAGAAAAGCATGGAAGTGATTAGAGAAACCCTTTCTGGAGAAATAAAAGAACTAAAATCTAACCAAGTCGAAATCAAAAAGGCTATTGATGAGGTGCAATCAAAAATGGGGGCACTAACTGCTAGGATAAATGAGGCAGAAGAGAGAATCAGTGACATAGAAGACCAAATGATGGAAAATAAAGAGGCTGAGAAAAAGAGAGAGAAACAACTACAGGATCACGGGGGCAGAATTCGAGAGATAAGCGATACAATAAGACGAAACAACATTAGAATAATTGGGATCCCAGAAGAAGAAGAAAGAGAGAGAGGGGCAGAAGGTATATTGGAGCAAATAACAGCAGAGAACTTCCTTAATGTGAGGAAGGAAACAGGCATCAAAATCCAGGAGGCACAGAGAACCCCTCTCAAAATCAATAATAATAGGTCAATACCCCGACATCTAATAGTAAAACTTACGAATCTCAGAGACAAAGAGAAAATCCTGAAAGCAGCTCGGGAGAAGACATCTGTAACCTACAATGGTAGAAACATTAGATTGGCAACAGACCTATCCACAGAGACCTGGCAGGCCAGAAAGGACTGGCAAGATATCTTCAGAGCACTAAACGAGAAAAATATGCAGCCAAGAATACTATATCCAGCTAGGCTGTCATGGAAAATAGAAGGAGAGAGAAAAAGCTTCCAGGACAAACAAAAACTAAAGGAATTTGCAAACACGAAACCAGCCCTCCAAGAAATATTGAAAGGGGTCCTCTAAGCAAAGAGAGAGCCTAAAAGCAGCATAGATCAGAAAGGAACACAGACAATATACAGTAACAGTCACCTTACAGGCAACACAATGACACTAAATTCATACTTTCAATAGTTACCCTGAATGTAAATGGGCTCAATGCCCCAATCAAAAGACACAGGCTATCAGATTGGATTCAAAAACAAGACCCATCAATATGCTGTCTGCAAGAGACTCATTGACACCCTCACATTGAAAGTGAGGGGGTAGAAAACTATTTACCATGCTAATGGACACCAAAAGAAAGCTGGGGTGGCAATCCTTATATCAGACAAATTAGATTTTAAAGCAAAGACTGTAATAAGAGTTGAGGAAGGACACTATATCCTACTTAAAGGGCCTATCCAACAGGAAGATCTAACAATTGTAAATATCTATGCCCCTAACAGGGGAGCAGCCAATTATATAAGGCAATTAATAACAAAAGCGAAGAAACACATTGACAACAATACAATAATAGTGGGGGGACTTTTACACCCCCCTAACTGAAATGCACAGATCATCTAAGCAAAAGATCAACAAGGAAATAAAGACTTTAAATGACACCCTGGACCAAATGGACTTCACAGACATATTCAGAACATTTCATCCCAAAGCAACGGACTACACATTCTTCTCCAGTGCCCATGGAACATTCTCCAGAATTGATCCCATCCTAGGTCACAAATCAGGTCTCAACCGATACCAAAAGATTGGGATCATTCCCTGCATATTTTCAGACCACAATGCTTTGAAACTAGAACTCAATCACAAGAGGAAAGTTGGAAAGAACTCAAATACATGGAGGCTAAAGAGCATCCTACTAAAGAATGAATGGGTCAACCAGGAAATTAAAGAAGAATTAAAAAAATTCATGGAAAACAATGAAAATGAAAACACAACTGTCCAAAATCTTTGGGATACAGCAAAGGCAGTCCTGAGAGGAAAGTATATAGCAATACAAGCCTTTCTCAAGAAACAAGAAAGGTCTCAAATACACAACCTAACCCTACACCTAAAGGAGCTAGAGAAAGAACAGCAAATAAAGCCTAAACCCAGAAGAGAAGAGAAATAGTAAAGATCAGAGCAGAAATCAATGAACTAGAAACCAAAAGAACAGTAGAACAGATCAACAAAACTAGGAGCTGGTTCTTTGAAAGAATTAACAAGATTGATAAACCCCTGGCCAGACTGATCAAAAAGAAAAGAGAAATGACCCAAATCAACAAAATCATGAATGACAGAGGAGAGATCACAACCAACACTAAAGAAATACAAACAATTAAAAGAGCATATTATGAGCAACTGCATGCCAGCAAATTAGATAACCTGGAAGAAATGGGTGCATTCCTAGAGATGTATCAACTACCAAAACGGAACCAGGAAGAAATAGAAAAGCTGAACAGACCTATAACCACTAAGGAAATTGAAGCAGTCATCAAAAATCTCCCAAGAAACAAAAGCCCAGGGCCAGATGGCTTCCCAGGGGAATTCTACCAAACATTTAAAGAAGAATTAATACCTATTCTCCTGAAACTGTTCCAAAAAATAGAAATGGAAGGAAAACTTCCAAACTCATTTTATGAAGCCAGCATTACGTTGATCCCAAAACCAGACAAAGACCCCATCAAAAAGGAGAATTACAGACCAATATCCTTGATGAACATGGATGCAAAAATTCTCACCAAAACACTAGCCAATAGGATCCAACAGTACATTAAAAGGATTATTCACCACGACCAAGTGGGATTTATCCCTGGGCTGCAAGGCTGGTTCAACATCCACAAATCAATCAACATGATGCAATACATGAACAAAAGAAAGAACAAGAATCATATGATCCTCTCAATAGATGCAGAAAAAGCATTTGACAAAGTACAGCATCCTTTCTTGATCAAAACTCTTCAGAGTATAGGGATAGAGGGTACATACCTCAATATCATAAAAGCCATCTATGAAAAACCTACAGCGAATATCATTCTCAATGGGGAAAAGCTGAGAGTTTGTCCCCTAAGGTCAGGAACGCGGCAGGGATGTCCACTCTCACCACTGCTATTCAACGTAGTATTAGAAGTCCTAGCCACAGCAATCAGACAACAAAAAGAAATCAAAGGCATCCAAATCGGCAAAGAGGAAGTCAAACTCTCACTATTTGCAGATGATATGATACTGTATGTGGAAAACCCAAAAGACTCCACCCCAAAACTGCTAGAACTCATACAAGAATTCAGTAAAGTAGCAGGAGATAGAATCAATGCACAGAAATCAGTGGCATTCCTATACACCAACAACAAGACAGAAGAGAGACGAATCAAGGAGTCGATCCCATTTACAATTGCACCCAAAACCATAAGATACCTAGGAATAAATTTAACCAAAGAGGCAAAGGATCTGTACTCAGAAAACTATAAAATACTCATGAAAGAAATTGAGGAAGACACAAAGAAATGGAAAAACGTGCCATGCTCATGGATTGGAAGAACAAACTCTGAAGATGTCAACGCTACCTAGAGCAATCTACACATTCAATGCAATCCCCATCAAAATACCACCCACTTTTTTCAAAGAAATGGAACAAATCATCCTAAAATTTGTATGGAACCAGAAGAGACCCCGAATAGCCAGAGGAATGTTGAAAAAGAAAAGCAAAGCTGGCGGCATCACAATTCCGGACTTCCAGTTCTATTACAAAGCTGTCATCATCAAGACAGTATGGTACTGGCACAAAAACGGACACATAGATCAATGGAACAGAATCGAGAGCCCAGAAATGGACCCTCAACTCTATGGTCAACTCATCTTTGACAAAGCAGGAAAGAATGTCCAATGGCAAAAAGACAGTCTCTTCAACAAATGGTGTTGGGAAAATTGGACAGCCACATGCAGAAGAATGAAACTGGACCATTTCCTTACACCCCACACAAAAATAGACTCCAAATCGTTGAAAGACCTAAACGTGAGACAGGAGTCCATCAAAATCCTAAAGGAGAACACAGGCAGCAGCCTCTTCGACCTCAGCCGCAGCAACTTCTTCCTAGAAACATCGCCAAAGGCAAGGGAAGCCAGGGCAAAAATGAACTATCGGGATTTCATCAAGATAAAAAGCTTTTGCACAGCAAAAGAAACAGTCCACAAAACCAAAAGACAACCAAGAGAATGGGAGAAAATATTTGCAAATGACATATCAGATAAAGGGCTGGTATCCAAAATCTATAAAGAACTTATCCAACTCAACACCCAAAGAACAAATAATCCAATCAAGAAATGGGCAGAAGACATGAACAGACATTTTTCCAAAGAAGACATCCAAATGGCCAACAGACACATGAAAAAGTGCTCAACATCGCTCGGCCTCAGGGAAATCCAAATCAAAACCTTGATGAGATACCACCTCACACCAGTCAGAATGGCTAAAATTAAGAAGTCAGGAAACGACAGATGTTGGCAGGGAAGTGGAGAAAGGGGAACCCTCCTACACTGTTGGTGGGAATGCAAGCTGGTGCAACCCCTCTGGAAAACAGTATGGAGGTTCCTCAAACAGTTGAAAATAGAGCTACCATACGATCCAGCAATTGCACTACTGGGTATTTACCACAAAGATACAAATGTAGGGATCCGAAGGGGTACATGCACCCCAATGTTTATAGCAGCAATGTCCACAATAGCCAGACTGTGGAAAGAGCCAAGATGTCCATCGACAGATGAATGTATAAAGAAGATGTGGTATATTTACACAGTGGTATATTATGCAGCCATCAAAAGGAATGAGATCTTGCCATTTGTAACGTTGCGGATGGAACTGGAGGGTGTTATGCTGAGTGAAATAAGTCAATCAGAGAAAGACATGTATCATATGACCTCACTGATATGAGGAATTCTTAATCTCAGGAAACAAACTGAGTGTTGCTGGAGTGGTGGGGGGTGGGAGGGATGGGGTGGCTGGTGATAGACATTGGGGAGGGTATGTGCTATGGTGAGCGCTGTGAATGGTGCAAGACTGTTGAATTACAGATCTGTACCTCTGAAACAAATAATGCAACATATGTTAAGAAAAAAGAAAAAGAAGAAGATAGCAGGAGGGGAAGAATGAAGGGGAGTAAGTTGGACGGGGAGACGAACCATGAGAGACGATGGACTCTGAAAAACAAACTGAGGGTTCTAGAGGGGAGGGGGGTGGGGGGATGGGTTAGCCTGGTGATGGGTAATAAAGAGGGCACGTTCTGCGTGGAGCACTGGGTGTTATGCACAAACAATGAATCATGGAACACTACATCAAAAACTAATGATGTAATGTATGGTGATTAACATAACAATAAAAAATAAAAAAAAAAAGAGTCCACCTGCAGAAGCAGCACATCCAGACTCCTTAGCTCAGAATGTAATTTGGCTTCACCCAGAGTTTTCCACCTCACAGAGTCTGCTTCAGTGGCTGTCTAGCCATGACCTTCACATCCATGCCGGCCTCTCTGCCAATGTGCTGATTCTCCTGTTGGGGCTTTCCTCTCCTTCACTCCTCCCCTTCCTTTCCTTCCTGCCTCCCTCCCTTCTTTCCCTCCCTCCCTCCTTCCTTCCTTCCATCCTTCCCACCCTTTCATGATTTTTCTCCAGTTTCTCTCCCCATCTCTTCTTCCCCCTTCATTCTTCTTCTCATCTTCTGTTACTCTCCTTTCTGCTTTTCCAGATCTTCACCTTTCTTTAGGCACCGTACAGCTCTCACCTCACCCATGAAAGCATGTCTCACAGCCAGAGCTTATACAGCAAAATTTTCCTTTTCCCACTGTGCCTGGAGTTAGTTGCAGTTTGGTAGCTTATTATTGAATATATCTTATTCTTTTCTTTTTCTTCTTTTTTTCTGAATGAAATATTTATCTGTTTATTGTTTCAAGTTTTTAGTTATATTTCAGTTGGTTAACATATAGTGTAATATTAGTTTCAGGAGTAGAATTTAGTGATTCATCATTTACATACAACACCCAGTGCTCATCACAAGTGCCCTCTTTAATATCCATCACCTGTTTCCTCCCCTCCAGCAATCCCATTGAGTTCTCATAACAATACTGTGAATTTTCTCACTATTATTATGCCAATTTTACAGATGAGAAAATTGAGACTTGGGATATTAATAGCTCATCCACAGCTACTCAACTGGCTAATAATTAGCAGAAGAGTGTGAATCTAAGTCTGTCTGAATCTTAACTATGCAAGACCACAGACTTCAGTGAGATGTGTGTTTTTGAGGATACCGGACTGCTAGGGTGAGGGGGATCAGTAAGGAGATTTAAGAGAAAGGAATGTTGCAGATTTCTTTACAGTCACGTACAATGTAGCACGGAGAGTACCCAGTTGTGTAGTGTCTGGGGCTAAGTTCTGGAAGAGGCAGGCAGGACAAGTCACAGTCCTCTCTCAGTCATTCATTTTGTCATCCAACCAACACATCCTATGCCATTCACTGGAAACACAAAATTGAATAACACCTGGTCTATACATTCAGTAAGCTGACAGTCTAATGGGGGAGACCAACTTGTAAATGAATGATTACACTGCCATTACATGTACGGGTGGATGGAAACAGTGCAAGGCCAGAGAAGGGGCATCCAGATCAGAATGAACTTAAAGTGATGGAGGGAGCAAAGGCCTTTGAATAAGAACACCTGGATCTATGTTCTGATGTGTGGTCTTGAGTCAGGTCAAAGTCTTGGAGCTCTACTTTCTTTTTTCGCTGAATTATCAATTCCACTGATACTTCCAGCCCTAAATGGACTGGGGAGAGAATTGAATGAGTTGATGTAAATGAAAGCACTATTATTCATCATCATAATGACAGAGATGGAAAATATGAGAATGGAAAGTATGAACAGGAATCAATGCAATGTATATATTTCCATGATACAGAATTACTAACAGTGTAATAATAGATGAGGACGCTCCAAGGAAATGGGTTGTCCTGGAACTCTGAAATCACCAGCCACCATTTCAGGGGCCAAATTCCTCCCTATGGGATTGTGGAGAAGAAATATTTTCAAAAATTGGCAGGTATAATTCTTCCTAGGGTTAAACACATAGCCAATACTTTCCATTAGATCTCAAAGAAATTAGTGAGCCAAATTATAAGTATCTACTGACCATGGCCATGTGCCTGGCACTGTGGTGATTTCTACTTCAAAGAGCTAATGTGTTAGTTGGGTGGAATTTAAGAAACAAAACAAATGAGCAAAGGGTGGGGGAAGAGAGAGAGAGAGGCAAACCATAACACAGACTCTTAACTATAGAGAACAAACTGATTTCCCTCACCCTAGCAGTCCGGTATCCTCAAAAACACACATCTCACTGAAGTCTGTGGTCTTGCAAAGTTAAGATTCAGATAGACTTAGGTTCACACTCGTCTGCTAATTATTAGCCAACTGAGTAGCTGTGGATGAGCTATTAATATCCCAAGTCTCAATTTTCTCATCTGTAAAATGGGCATAATAATAGTGAAAACTCACAGTGTTGTTATGAGAACTCAATGGGATAATTTATTTGAAGCCCTCAGCCCAGGTCCTAGAACATAAGCCAGGGAAGGGTGATTGATGTACTTCAGGATCCACTTGGGCTAAAGCATGGGGCTCACTGACTAGCACACTTTCAGATTCAAACCTACCAAAGATCTTCTTGTGGCCAAGCTAAAACAGAGGATTTAGACAATGATTCAAGTAATTTAGGCTCTAAACTCTACTTTCATCTGAATAACTCTGAGAGGTAAAGGGAAAATATGACCCTGACAGGTCCCTCTTAGCATCTCTAAGAACCTTACAGAGAGTTGGAACAAAAGGTTGTTTGCCATTTATACCTGTAAAGTTGGATCTTCCTGCCAGGGTCCTGCCCATCTATCTCCTGCTGCTACTGTGTTTCTAGGTGTGTATGGGGACAGGGGATGCTTCTTCTTCTTCTTCTTCTTCTTCTTTTTTTTTTTTTTTTTTAAAGATTTTATTTATTTATTTGACAGAGAGAGAGCGAGCGAGAGCAGGAACACAAGCAGAGGGAGTGGGAGAGGGAGAAACAGGCTTCCCGCCGAGCAGGGAGCCCGATGTGGGGCTCGATCCTAGGACCCTGGGATCATGACCTGAGCCGAAGGCAGACGCTTAACCACTGAGCCACCCAGGTGCCCCGGGGGATGCTTCTTTAATGGCCTGAGTTGCTACCAGGTATCCAGAAGCAGTAAAATAAAGCATTACTCTTAGGTACTGGGGAAATACATTTAGCGTATATGTAAATCCATCTCCTGGGACAGTCATATAAATAGAGTTAACATCACATTAATGCTGTTTATCACCAAGTGCAGGGCTTTAGATTTAGAGGAGAGGTGGCTGCATCTTCATACGAATCAACTTTATGAGATCTCCGGCGGGGGATGGGGGGGAGGATGGGGGTTGCTTGGCGGGGGGGCGGGGAACAAGGGAACAATGTTCTAGTGAGGTCATTTTCTATGTGAGCAGACTGAGGTCCAACAAGATCCAACTGCACACGTCTAGTTTGAGCAGGCTCTCATTTGGAGGGGACCTACAGAGGGCTGTCTTGCACTCATGCCCAATCGGAAAGAGTGATCTTGGGCACCAGAAAGACCTAGGTTTAAACTCTAGCTCCACTGGTGTGTGAACTTCAGTGAATTGTTCATTTCCCTGGACTTTGGTTTTCTCTTCTGTCTAATAAGGACTGTGATACCTCTCAGGATAATTCAATTACTCATCTGTTTTCTTTATGCCTATTGAGGACCTATTATGCGCCAGACTCTGATATTATAAGAATGAAGAGCTATTATAGATGTATCTGGTCAAATCCTGGCCATATAGTGGATGCTCAGTAAAAGTTATGTGCCCCCCTCTCAAGCCTCCTGGCTCCAAAGGACCCTTCTCCAGGGAAGAATTCCTCCACCCCCATTTGGGAGTGAGTCAGACCTGGAGTATTTGCAGACTGACTTCCTTCCCTATCTCCCCGCACCACCCTCCACCAACGGCTGCCCCCTCAGCCCCCAGAATTTCTCCCTCAGGGCTCTTGGGACTAGAATACCCCACTAACTCTGACAGATGATCTTTGAGGGGAGAAATCTCTGACACTCCAGGCCCTAAGTGACAGCACAAGGATATTCACAATGATCCTGCTCACACTAGATAAAGCCGACTTGTCAAAAGGGGACAGGTCGTTTTAGCACCAGTTCATGGGAAGCCTGACAAGTTGAACGGCTCTACCCATCCTAGGGCCAGGTTTCTGGCTTCCCTCAAAGTCGAGAAAGACGCCAGGGTCGCAGGGAGACAGAATGCCTGGGAAACAGGTCAAATAGTAGGCAGGATCACTTAAGAGTGAGAATTACTTGGGTGGTAGAACCAAACATCCTTGTGAGTGCTCAATCCCATGTCACCCTTTGCTCTGCCTGCCTTCTGGGCCAAAGCCCATGACCCTCTACCCTCTCTTCTGCCCCCCCTCCTGCAACAGCATCTGCATCTGACTCTTGTTAGTGTCCTGCTTCTCTTTCCATCGTGGCCTCAGCCACGGCGACGGATGCAGGGAAATATAACAACATAATCCTCTTCACACCACTCAGTCCCCAAAGGTCCTTACTCAGAATTCTCCATTTATCTGGTCATTAGATCTAATTAAATCCCTCCAACTTAGAGCACTGATGAGTGGCACCACTTTCTCTCACCAATTAAAAGAGAGGAGATTAAAGAATGCCCTCGACACTGTCCTTGTGAGGGTGGCGGCAGGGGAAGAGGCAGGGAAGGAACGCAGAAGACCGTCCTTTATCTCTGAACGCAGCGTTGATGTAATGTGGGTTCCTGCCAAAAAAATGTACCCCTTGCATGGCTGATCCAGCTGAGGCCATCAGTGTGCATTAAGTAGTCTCATAGAAACGTCTACCTCTTTCCAAAGATGGTTTGAACAGCTTAAACAAAGGATATCTATGATCAGAAAATGAGCTAGAAATCAAAAGAGGAAACCCAGATTGAGGAAGGGAGTTGGGATGCCTATTAATCCACAGGATTAACTAACAATTAACTCCAAATCTGATTGGAGCTTCCTGGTGGCTAAGGCAAAAAAAGAAACAAGGTATATCACCATAGCTCTCATCATCTAAAATGAGGACGTGCACCTTCCTACTATCCTCACTTCTTAGGGGCTTAAGACATGTTCTCGTCCTAAATTCTGAAAGGAACTTCACCTGTGAAGTTTCATTTAACACACCTGGGTGATAGCCAATGTTTTCAACAATATCCCTTAAATAGTATTGTCTTGTATTTGACAGGTAAGGTTCTGAGTGTCTAGAGATTTGGAATGACGCTTTCTTCCTTGAAGAGTTGATTTTCCCACATGGGGCTCAAATAGTGACGTCAGCCTTATTAGAACAGTGCTCAGGCCATCTTAGCTTGTGGGGTCCAGCAGGGTGGGAAAGGCTAGTGACTCCTACCGTGTCTGGCTCACCAGCAAGAGCCTTCTGAAAAAGTACCCCTACTCTTTGCCTCTATGAAAACAGACCTGCCTTCTCTGCCCTACTCCCACCGACATGTTTGCTCATGAAGACAGTCACCAGGTAGAAACAGGGGTTTGCCACTCACAGGAGCAGAGGTGGGTCTCCAGGCTCAGCCCCTGTAGACCACCTCAGCATAATCTTCTGTCTCTGCTCACCATGGAATTATGGAATCAGAGCTCGTCTTTCTCCCTCTTCTCCTGACTTTCCAGGGGGCTATTTGGGGAGGATATGCACGGGGAGCTCTTTTAAGCCCTCTTAAGTATTCAAAGCAGAATCAATTCTGGTGTGGTTGAAAGGATTGGAAGGCTATGGGGACACTGAGGCAGAGGGATGAGTAAGGTGATCTCAGGCTCACTAACCCTGACATTCGCCCCTTGCCAAGAAGTCATAGAGGAGCTCGGCTTCTACTCAAGTGCCATCCCATGAAGAAGCACATTTTTGCCAAAGAGATTCCTCAGTGCACGACTTACTCTGTTTTCATTCCAGATTCCTTCAAAAGAGACTCCAAAAGAAAGCTCTGGGTTCAGGGTCAGTTCACGTCCGGCATACCCTTCCTCTGGGTCTCTGCGTCCCCTGACCCACTCAAACAGACATGTCTTTAAGATATCTCCAGGTAAGATCCCGCTAACTCCCCACCCCCATCCCTGCCATTTGCCCTTGACTCTCATTCAAGGATCCTTCTGAAGAACTTTCCCCCCTTTTTGTCTCTTCTTGTATCCCTATCTCCAATGCTGGGCCACACCCTGGCTCCTGACTTGGCTCCTCATCCCGGGATTTGGGGTTTCTCCCCGCACTTTGGTCTAGCTCCCTGTTGCTCTTCCTATGATCACGAGATGATGCTCCTACAGCTTGCCACTTCCTTCTGGAGGCCAATCAGAACCTGAAGCCTAGCAGTTTCTCTCCTTACTGACCAAACCCCGCTGTGCCCAAGCCCCGTTACGCCAGAGCCGGTTTCTGATTCTATGTCTAGGGCTCTTTTCTTGCCTCGGCGGCTGCCACCTATTCACAATCACTGAGAACAGGGAGGAAGCAAAAGGAGATGAAAACATAGGGAAGAGGAACATTTATAAAACCTGCCCTTGACTACTGTTCCTTCAAGTGTGCTCTCCACTTGCTGCCAAAGCTCCCTGAAACTTCTTGTGTCCGGATCCTTCAACACAGTTGTTTCTTCTCATTGCGACTTCAGTGGAGAATTTGAAGAAGCCTTTGAGGAGAGCTATGAGCAGGGAAGATGCTACTCAGGGTTTTATGGAACGAAAGAGCATGGGTTTGGTTATCTGAGAGGAAGCATCCACTATAGGCCGGCAGTCACTCCTTGTGTGTCTTTTGGACTCTCTATGTCTTCATCAGTCACACCTATTTTGTGTGTGAGCGTTTAATGGGATCACACCTGTGGAGTGTGCGGCATGAGGGGGTGCACACACGGTGCTCCCTGGAGGCCTGCTCCTGTCCCTGGTCCTCTCTCATCCCTGCCTTCTCCCGGTTGGCATCCCAGAGCTCAACTGTGTGGAAAGAAGCCTGCCTGGCCGGTTGCAGTAGGAGCATCATTTCCAAAGGGGGCGCTCTAAGATCAGGAAAAAAGGCCTTTGGGGACCTTGAATGGGTGTCTGTGCGGAGTGCACGCTGGTACCTATGGCTGGACATTTAAAAAAATGACTTTTATGAAATCTTTGCCTTGATATGCTATCAATTCTTCCAGATGCCTTTTCAATATCTGTCTACAAAACTGTATGAAATTATAGTAAGTCCTACAGCTGGGGGGATGACGATACGGCAGCTGGAGACAGACATCTCGGGCTCTGATGAAATGAGGTAGAGGCATTCTCCAGGTAGTAGGTCCGTTCTGGGCGGGGGAGGGCCTGCCAAGCCGCACACCTCCTCAATGCAGGACCCTGGAGCCCCCCTCACCGGGAAGCCGCCTGCAGCTGCCACCCTCTCCCTCCAGGTCCCGCCTTCGCTCCAGGTCGGCACCTCCCAGGCGAGAAGCAGATCCAGGCTTGAAGCTCCCAGGCGGTGCAGCCTGAGAGGCTGGCCAGGGTTTGGCTCCCTCTGCGAGACCCAGGGCCTTCAAGATGGGACAAGGAGAAAAGGGGGGTCTGAACAGCTGTCTCTGAGCCCTCCTGGACCACAGAAGGGGGGAATGGTGCTAGAGGAGGCTACGGGGACGCCACCTTCTGTATGAAGAAGAAACCTGAAGTCATCGACTGCCCGCAGGGCTGTGCGCCCTTGGGCCGGGCACCTGCACCTGCACCTGCACCTGCACCTGACTCCAGCTCGCCCTCCTTTGATCTTGGGAGGTGCGCGGGGCACCATGGAAGACCACGGAGAGACTTGACGAGGCTGGGAACCTCCGGGGTAGGGTGTCAGGGCTCCTGAGAAAACGGGAGGAGAAAGGTGGCTAGTGTCTGGCTCCGGTTGTCACCCATACGGGAATGAGAGAGCGGACACACGCAGCTGAGAGGAAATGAGACCTGCCTTCCCGTGGATCCTTCTCTCCCTGTCTGGGGGGGCCTCGCAGTGCCTCCAGCCGGTTGCCCCCGTCGGGCAGAGGCCTCGGGAGGACAGGCCGGCCGCAGGGTCCCCGCGGGAATCGGGGAGGCGCGCGCGGGGGCTCCGTTGTCACTGCTGGCCACGTACGCGGCCCGGGGAGCCCCAGAGAAGGAAGGTCCTAAGCATGCGTGTAACAACCTGCGTGTTACTGTTTAACAGCGCTTGTCATCTTGTCCGTTTTGTCCACCTGCCAAGCCTGCTTCCACCGAGCACTCCGGAGTGGGAGGCGACCGAGGCTCCCATCTGCGGCTGATAACAGACGGCCTTGCGTGAAGCGTAGGAAGTTAAGAGGCTTTTCTTTGCTGTTGTGGAGAGACCTCTGGCTGGAGGCAGTGCTCTCCGAGGGCAGCGGAGATACTGTCAATTATAAACCTGTCCTTCAAGCCTCGGGGCGGGCTGCGATGGGCTCTGTCTGCCAATGGAGAAGCCTAGGTGCTGGGAGCCAGGTGGGGCTCGGCTGCAGATCTGCCTTCTTCCCTATAGGAGAGCTCCACCCTAGTGTCAAGATGACATCACCCCACAGGACAACTGTGCCCTACCGGAAGTGCTCCTATTTAAGGGGCGTGGTCTATTCTCCCTCCGCCATATTTGTAGGTCAATATCCACTTGAATTCCCTGGACGCCCAGAGATCCCCATACTTGCTTGTATCCCAGCATCTTAGTCCCAGTGGTTTTTCATGGTGCCCGTGGGCTAAAAGAACAGGGGTTCCATCTTCAAGGTATTTAGCGTCAAACAGCTTTAAAAGTGTTATGTCTTAACACTTTCATAGCTATTTGAAAAAGTATAAACTTAAAGGAAAAACACTTGTATTTCATACTTAAATAATGCTAATTACCTACTAACGGGATGTGGCACCTGTTGGGCACTGCACAACTTCTCAAACCTCGGGCACTGCCATCTTCGCTTTCTGTTCCACGTCAGATTTTTGTGTACAACTTGCCTCTTATCACAGCAACCACAGAAAACCCACTTTCATGAAGAAATGGCCCCATTGAAAGGAAATCGTGAGATCTAATGTTAAAACTGTAAACTTCCTTGAGTTGGGAATTTGCTTGGTGTCTGGCAGGTATTGAGTTATCTCTATGTTTTTGTCCAAAAACGAAACTATCCCGCAGGGCTGTGGGAGTTTACCATGTGACCCAGAATGCCCTGGTGCATGGTTTCGTAAGTGTGGCCCACACGCCGCATACGTGGAGTGTATCTCCTCACGTTGAAGGGAGTGGGGTGGGCCAGAAGTTGGGATGGGGGCAAAGAATGGGGAGAGAGAAATTGCTGGGACTAACCATATCTTAACTTTGTCAGGACACATCCTCAGATTATGCTCTATCTATAACGAGGCATTTCTAGGAAAAATCAGGAGGCTGGACTTTCCTGGGAATGTTAAAGACATATTGTGCTGGATAGAAGTGAGTACCTCCATGGGCTGAGGGCTGGGTGCATAGGGTTATGCCTGGTACCATCTGGTCACTTCTCCAACGTTTCCTAGGCCAATTTTCCCCCTCCTTCCTTCCTCCTTCCCCCTCTCCTTCCCTCCCTTCCTGCGTTCCCCAAATGAATATCGTGCTCCTCCTATGCGAGCATAGCACAGTGATGAAGAGCAGGACTCAGGAGCCAGATTACCTATCATCTAGTTACTACCCGTGTGACTTTAGGTAATATCTAACTAACCTCTGGGCTTCAGATTCTACTTCTATAAAATGGACTTAATAAAATAATGTACTTTATTAGTTTGTTATGAAATTGAATACCTGATGGAGAAGAGAACAATGTCTACCCAGCAAACAGCTGTGACAAGGCTGGCTTGGTGTGTAGCTCTACCCAGCCTATAGTGCAGGGGAAAGATAAATCTCAAGCCACTGTTTGCCCAAACAATTAATTGATTACAATTTTGATGTGTATTACAAAGAAGTGTAGTAGTCTATGTAAGTATGCAACATGGGGATTTAATCTAGATGTGGGGGGTGGGTCCCTCAAAATTCTTCCCAGAGTAAATAACGTTTAAGTCAGGACTCAAAAGATGTATAGGAATGTATCAGGCCAACATCCAGTAGGTGGAGGGGGTGGGGAAGAATGTTCTAACAGAAGGAACACCATGTCTAAGACACTGAGGCTCTGGCTAGGGTGAAGAACAAGGGCAAAATCACACAGGGCCTTGGGGGTCCGTGTTAAGGAACCTTCATTGAGGAGCACGGGAAGCCAACAAAGGGTTTTGAGCAGAGAGATGGCAAGATGTTATGTCTTACAGAAGATCACTCTGGTTGCTGGCTGGAGGATGGACTCCAGTGGGCAAAAGAGAAAACACTGTAATCCCTTGTAAATCATTTGGGCGACACGGGAGGGGGTCCTGCCTATGGTAGCCATAGAGAAGAGGACAGATAGAGAGGTAATTAGGAGGTAGACTGGATTAGATGCGTCATTTGTGAAAAGAGAGGAGAACCCAGGCAAAGGCCCAGGAGTCTTCCCGGAGCAGTTGGTTGGAAGGAAGGTGGGGCGTGATGACAGGGACAGGGAGCCCTGGAGCAGGGGGCATGCCCACAGCGGCTCTAGGTAGCAGATGAAGGAGCGAGATGACCCAGCTCTACCAAAACCACTCTGCACATCCTTTGTGGATAATCGAAAGAAAACAGGATTTCTGCGTTTCTCTTCTGAATTCTCCACATAACTAGGTCGGGTCCTCACTCATTTTGCACGCAGGCCAGGGCGTGGGAGATGAAGGGGGAGAACCTGCAGAGTGGGAGAGAACCCGCTGGGGCTTCAGAGTTCTTAACTGATCCTAGGGCGTCTGTGGAGTAATTAAAAACAAAGTTATTCGTTATGCGGTCCATGAACAGGCCTGTCCAGATTCGCTGTCAGTTCCTTTCTCCCTCTCTGCGGAGCCATCTTTCTTTCTTGTATTTAAGAAAAAAATGTTTTTGATATTAATTAAGTTACATGGCAATTTCCTCCCCCTAATTAAAGTGGAACCTTTTCACAGGACACTTTGAAGTGCAGCTCTGTGGCTAGAAGAAACTTTTCATCCTCCGCCAAAGCTCTGTAGTGTCTCTTCATATTGTTCACTTCAGTCAGAATAAAACTCTTTCTGATAATGAAGGGAAGAGCGTTTAACTTTTTCCAGCTCTCACACCATCCAGCCGGCCTGGATGTAGGGGAGCCGGCTGGAGCCTGGGCTTCAGGCAGCACAAGGGGCTGGTGGCGGCAACCAGGGTGTGTCTGGGGAGGGTTGGAGCGGGTGGCGGGGCCGGGAGGTGAGGGAGCGAGACGGAGATTGGACCGGGAGGGGGCCGGGAGCCCCTTCGCTCAGGACGATGGGGACAGCGACTCCTGGCACATCACTCAGCCATCAGTCATTGCTTTGCAAGGAGCTCTGATATCCTCAATGAAAGGCGTAGTGGTTGGATTATGAGTGCTTCCGTTCTGATAGCTGGGGACGCAATTCCTGTGCTCTGTTTGGACCCAGACTCCCAGAGATAGAACCAGGACCACCGGCCGCAGAAGGAAAGCAGAGAGGAGAGCGAGAAAGTAGAGCCTGGGTAGCAGCAGACAGACAGAATCAGGAATCAGTTGCTCGCGATGGGCAGCTCGTTGGGCCAGGAGGACATTTTGGACTTTTCAAACCCTGCTGCCTCCTCTGGTTTACTCTCCCTCCCACGCCCTCCAAGTCTTCTTCTTTCAAGCTCCTCTGAAGGCCCTGGAGGTGAGGAAAGGAAAAGAAGGAGGCTTGTCCCAACCCCCCCCCCCCCCCCCCCCCCCCGCCCCAGAAACCAATTTCTCATGAAAACACCCAGGGGAGGAAGCCGAGGCCATTGTTTCTTACCTGCGAATCTTACTGCTAGTGTTTTCCCTGTAGGTATCGACAGCCAGTAAAACACATATCACAGATGGAACCAGAAACAGCCCCTGTGCGTCCACCTCCTTCCCGCCAAGATGCTACCAGCCCAGAGTGTCAGACGCTTTAATTGGGTTATTGCTGTTTCTCCAGCTGTCTCAAGGTGTCTCCCAAAGCCACAGACAGAGGCAAAGGCAAGAGGACCCGGAGGGAGCTAGAGAAGGATCACTGGCCCTCCCCAGCCGCCGCCCGTCCTCTGCCTCAGCTTCCCGCCCAGCCGGCCACCCGTGTGGTCGCAGAGTCCGCCCTGCCTGTGCAATTCAGGCGCCCCTACGGGAGGGGACAGAGAGGGGCAGGAACGGTAGGGGGTTGCAGTGGAGCTGGGAAGGTAGCGGGGATTTTCCTGATGTCCTGTGGCTTCACTCAGTAACTTTAACTCAACCCACACGCGGGTATGGCCACACCCGGATGGCAGGCCTCAGGCGGGACGGTAGGAAGGAAGCTGGAGCTCCCCACCCAGCAGGAAGTGAACAAAGGACGGGCTCGGGGGGCGTCAGGAAGGCCGACTTGATTCCAGCTTGGGGAGATCTGGTAAAAGCCTCGGGGACGTACGACTTCAGCTGCTTGCCTTACATCTGGGCAGGTAGAATGATGGCAAAAGGAATGTTCCAGACAGAAAGGCAACACACTCCTCAGAGGCCAGTGCTGGTGGACCAGTGTGTTTGGGGTACTTTAACTGGGAAGGTGGTGTTGGGGGTGGGGGGTGGGCACTGCAGAGAGGCAGCAGAAGTTGTGTGGGGCCTTGTGTCGCAGGCAGAGGAACGTGGCCTTTCTCTTTTGGGTCCTGGGGAGGAGGGAGGACTTATAAGGGTTGGAGTGGTGAGGTTAGAATGACTTTTTGAAGGAACAGTTCTCCTCCTTTTTGGCACATACACCCTAAGCCTTTATTCCCACCCCATGGCTTTGCCGTCAAAAAAAGTGAAGAACACTTAAAGCCTTCAGTGTGTGGCTTCGGAGAAATCCAGAGCTGTGGCACGAGCTTTCCTACCTCTGTACCTGGCCTCTGGCTTGTCCAGAGCTGCCCTGTGGATCATCTCAGCAAAGCTCCAACAGGGCAGGGCACAGGTGCCAGAATGGCTTTTCCCAAGGCCCCTGGGTCAAGCACCATCACATCCCTGTCCCCAGCCATGCTGACTTTCATCAGGTGGGTATATAATAACCCAACCAAATATACCAATGCCACCAAGGGAATTTGTAGGAAAAGGGTGATAAGAGCAAGAGAAGCATATGGTCAATCCAAAAAGTCTTCCTAAAAGACGTGGCCTTGTGATTGAGATGTCATAGGTAGCAGTGAAAGGATTTGGGAGGATATAAAAATGAGAGGTGATGCAAGAAGGTGACTCGTTACAATGGGATAGCAAGTGTGACGGTGGGGAGGGCATAGGGTGTTGGGAGGAGGGACAGGTGGGCAGGTTGCAACAGGACCTGAAGGTGGAGATGCCAGTCAGTGGGGCTAGGAAGTCGAGTGATGGGGGGCCCCAGGGGAATCTGCAAATAATGGGCCACCAGCAACCCATTCTCCAGAGCTCTTCCTTCTCCACCTCTATCCGGAGCGTAGACAGCCTCCCTTCTTACTCCCCTGGGGCACAGCTTTGAGATGGATGAGAGGAGACTCCCTAGCTGGGGGATCTGGATTGGTCATTGCATCCCCCTAAGGTTGACAAGGACAGGAAAGGTGTTCTGACCAAGGCAAGTGGGCCTGCTGAGCTGAGCCGCAGAGATTATATATGTATAGTAATTCTGTGGTTAGGCAGTTAGGTCCAAGAGCTATGTGATAATCTGTGCTTTCTATATTTTGGCAATAAATCTGTGCTGGCCTGCTGGGAGCCAGGATTGGGTTTGAGATGTGCTCTGAATACCTGGGAGCCTCCTTCCATAGCATGGCTTCATGGGAAAATTCTTTTTTTTTTTTTTTTTTTTTGACAAAAGCAACAAATCCCACCTGGATGAAAAGCTCGTTAAGAAATTTAGCTTAACATCTATTTAGCACTTAACTCTTTTTTTAAAGGCATCTACATGCCATTTAACATTCACAGAACACCTATGAAGACTTCAGGGTAGATATTATCATACCCATTTTACAGATGAGGAAACTGATGCTCAGAGGTTAAGTAATTTCCCCCCAATCCCGCAGCTCCTAATTACAGAGCAAAGATTCAATCCCTGGTCTTCTGAGGCTAAGTCAAATGTACTTTCTGCCACAGACGCAGTCCTGATGAATACTAACTCCTCTCTATGAGGATGAGGGCCAGTTTGTGAATACTAGGACCCAACACCCGAATCTTATTGCACGGCTTCCTGAGGGCTGGGTCTTTAGCGCTGTTGAAAGTCAGATTCCAGCCTCCAGCTGTAGGGGACACCTGCAGGCGTTCCAGCCAATCCAGAGACTGAGAAAGAAAACCCGAGCATTCTTAACCTTTAAAAAGATCTTAGCCTGTGGACAGATAAATTAACTCCAGGGCTCTGGGGAGATTAAACCTTATTTTATGGTTTGCTTGTTAAAAACGCATAACTCCAAATCTCACCAGAGATTGCAATTAAGATAGCACGGGGCTAAAGCTATATGAGAAGTATTATTTACTCCTGGCTCCCTGCAAAGACCAAAACGACAATGGGCTTTTCCATTTCATAACCTGCAGTCGATCTGAAGCCACCTGCCTTTGTACCTAAAATGCTTTAGGACACGTGCTTCTCCTCTCCCAGCATAGCTGCGGCCACAGTTCTGCTATCCTTTGTGGTTGCCCAAAGTAACCATAAAAACCCAAGTTAAAACAAAGTTTCCAGGGTGTTAATGTTCAAGAGACCCCAAGAACACTTTTTTGCCATCTGCTCCCTCTGCCGTTCCCACCTGAGGGGCCCTTTTTCCTGTGTTTCCCTTTCGGTACCTGAATTGTACAAGACCCAAATAGCTCCCTGATTTCTAGCAAAGTCCAAGGAAAAGCCAGGTCACTCCAAAGCAGACTGATCTCAACTAAAATGTGCCCAAGAGAGAACCACAATGAGCCTTCTCAAGAGTTGCCGTTAATTTCACATAAAAGGCACACCGATTTCCTCTCCTGAGATTCTGTGAAATGTTTGTTACTTTGTTTATGCAGAGACATCACCAAGAACTGTTTACTTTACTCTTTCCGGGGTCCTTTTACTTCTCAAGATCAATAGTTCATTTTTTCTGTGTATATAGAAGAGACAAATAAGGAATACGAGCCTTTCTCTGAGAAATTCCATCTTAGGTACCATGGTACACGGAGGGTCTTTCTCGAATTTATTTTTTTCCTGCCTTAAGACTCACCTGGGACATTTAATTAATATTCAGATTCTAGACTGCATTCAAGAGTTACTCAACCAGGTGATTGTTAAACTCAGTAAATTTGGGGTCACCGGGATAGGGGAAAGAACACTAAAGACAAAGTTAGGAGGATTGGATTTTTGCGTTCTTTACCACCCCCAAGCTGTTCCATCTTCATGTAGTTGAGGTGTCTTGTGGTTGTTAAATGTCCCCTTGTAAACAAAGGGGCTGCTATGATGAAATGTGTCAAGCATGTTCTAGTTGCTTTGTAAGCATCAATCATATCAAGTAGCCCCAGGGTCACATAGCTAATCAGAGGCAGGACCCAGATTCAGATGGAGGTCCGCTGGACTCATGAGCCCAGGCTTCTAACCACTGTTCATGCCCTGTCTGCATAGACCCCCACAGCTCTATTCTCCTACAAGTTTCTTACAGGCAAAGAAAAGACCTCCTGCATTCTATGGGAAGGAAACCATTCCATCTTGTTCCCTCCCTGTCAACTGGGTTAATGCCCCAGCCCCTGAATTACACAGAAATTCTGGACCAGCCCTGCATTTCCTCCCCCTTCTCTGGTGATTATCTGGGGCTGATTTGGCCAAACTTCTAAGTCTGTTGCCTAGCAAGTCCCAGCACATCTGGAGTCCTGCTGTTGCCTCAATTGCACAGCTGTCTACAGCAAAGATGCAGTCATCAGAAAGCTGCTGCCCAATGGAAATCCAGAGAGCAATCTTTATATGGATCAGCTCTTTATACCTTTGTGTGGATTTCACTTCTCACTCACAAAGACAACGGGCTGGCGAGTTAGCAGAGTTCACACTGAGATGTGAGCGGCTTTATAACCAGCATGAGGAAAATTTCCACAGAAAAACCTCTTCTTTCCTGGTGACAAACCTGAATTTTTGCTAAGGGGGGAAAAAAAGCTCTCTCTCTCTCTCTGAGAGCATTTGTGTGGACCCAAGGGCTTTGAAATGGGGGGTAAAAAACCCAGAAGATTCCTCTGAGGCAAAGAGACACAACCAAAGAGTGCAGGCCCCAAATTGAGGTTTTGCAGACCCTTACAGTAAAAGTTTCCAAAAGCTTAAGGAGGCAGAGCCAATCTGAAGCTTTCTTTAAAAAAAAAAATTATTTTTTATGCATCAGGGTAGAGGATATTGTTTTGAGCGTGGGGAGGATTGAAGCCTGCAGTGAAAGTAAATGAACCAAAATCTCTACTGGAGGTATGGATAAAACCAGAAGGAAAAAAAAGGGGGGGAGGGGGCAGAAAAGAAAAAGAAAAATCAAAACTGAGAGGTCTTATTTCGCTCCCCAAGGAGAGAGGTGCTTCAGAAAAGAAGAAAGTGGCAACAGGGATCCCTGTTAGCTCCTGTTCTATTAATCAGGCCTCTCCGTCAGCGGACACTCTCCCAGACAAAGGCCATTGATGTTCAAAATGGCGACCACAGGCATGCAGGATCCTGAAGGGCCTTCTGCATCCACAAAGACCTATGTAATTAGACCCAATATTGGACCTCAGAATGTCAAAACTGGATGGGACCTTAGAAGCCCTCTGGTCCAACCCCCTCATTTTGCAGTTGAGGAAACTGAGGCCCAGAGGTCACCATCAACCCAGAGGTGGATGCAGAACTGGGAACAACCCAAACCTCTGCGTTCCAGCTGCTATTTCCTGACCACCCAAACGCTGTGGTGTTATAATTACTTGAACATGGGTAATCTCTGCATAATAGGGGATTCATTTTTTACCCTATTATTTGATTAAGTAGAGTTCATCGATGAGTTTTTTTTCTCTTTTTTAAAATTGAGGTATAATTGATATATAACATTATATTCATTTCAGGTCTACAACATAAGGATTCAATATTTGTATATTTTAATTACAATAGCAATTTCATTCCTGTGTGTTTGGTATTTAGTTACACTGTGCTTCCAAAATGCAATTCTCTTTATGTGAAGGCCAAAAAGGTGAGTCAGTGAGCTGAGCTGATGATTCCTTCCTTTTATGACCTAATTTATTTCTTTATTTTTAAGATTTTTTTATATTTATGTATTGCACAGAGAGAGACACAGCGAGAGAGGGAACACAAGCAGGGCGAGTGGGAGAGGGAGAAGCAGACTCCCTGCTGAGCAGGGAGCCCGATGCGGGGCTCGATTCCAGGACCCCAGGATCGTGATCTGAGCCGAAGGCAGACACCCAATGACTGAGCCCCCCAGGCGCCCCTCACCTAATTTATTAGTTTTACCTCCCTCTCGGTTTAGAAACCTGGACACAACTGGCTTCACATTAGCTGTCAGTGTTGTTATTCACACTTGTATCAATAATCCTGACCTCTGACAACTTTCCTTAGTTTTAGACCTAAATCCTATCTTATAATATAAATATCACACTCTAGGCAGGGCACCATAGAGCAATTATTGCACTTCCCAGGCGAGGTGACTTTCTTGGCCTCAACTCTTCAAGGCAGCACCTGAGCTGTGTTCTAATCACTGAGAGGCACTGGGGCAGAAGTGTATTATACTATTAAATACTGCAGGAAGAAGACACCTGTTCCTTTGGCAGATTGCCAGATCCTTCCCTCCAGAGAGAAAAATGGAGGTGGGGTGGTTGTTAAGTGCAACCAGAGGGTAAGTACAGGGTGCTGGAGGAGCCCACAACAAGGGGGGGGGGTCTCTCCCAATGGAGGAGATCGGACAATCTTCCCGAATTTGCTCAGTGCTTTGCAATTTACAAATGTCTTTCATTTGTACTGTTGCATTAATCTCCGTGATGACGTTTGGATTTTTATCTAAAAGTTAGAATATTGGATGGTGTCCTATGTAATGGATTTTCAGAGCTCCCATTATACAGACGAGGACATTAAGGATTGGAAAGGAGAGGCAATTTGGACAGAGCTAGAATTCAGATTCGGATCTTTCTACCCTCTCCCCCCCATTACTCGTATAATGGGGATTTTTCTCTAAACCCCACAAGTGAGGTTCTTAGTTTCTTTAATTCACTGATTCAACGTTTGTTTGATTTAATAGCAATAGAATGCCAGTGAGTGACACAAAGCATTGTGCCATGCTCAGAGTGACAGAAATCACTAGCTTCCTTACCCTCTGTGCCCAAAGAAACATTTTGAGTGTAAACTTCCATGATGAGAGATGATTATGATCTATAGGTGGGTCTCTGAAAAGATCTTTTGGGAGTAAATGGTAGAAGGGTTCAGAAAAAACATCCAAGTCATAGTTTCCAGTTTGCTTTATCAAGAGAACCCTAATGCCCTTTGCCCTTCACCCTCTATCCCACCTTCGCGCCCAGCCAGCCCCATACAATGTCACATGACCTGTCTCACGTATGCCCCACATGTATTACACACAGTGTCCTACACAGGTGCCCACGCATGCAGCCCTGCACACTCCTTGCACTGTCCATCCTCATCTCCCTTAGTTCCTGTCACGTTCTGGTTCCTTGCCCTCTTTCGGGGGCTTGGTCTGCTAAGATGCACCATGGGGCCAGTGTGCACTGCCTTGAGCCGGAACACCCCAGAACAGCTGCCTGGCCCCAGGCTAATGTCCCAGTGCCTCGCACAACTCCCCAACCCCTTCTCCCTGCGTACTCAGCAATCACTCCAACCTCCATGTCACACTTTCCCGGAGCTCCCTCTGACAAGTTTATCAAGTTGAGAGATGACACTGTCAACGGGCATATAAAAAAAAGAAAGAAAGAAAGAAAAAGACGGGAGAGAGTGGGGGGAAAAAAGCCCAGAGCCTCCCTTCGTGCTGCAAGGAGACATTCCCACACTCCCAAGGTCATCAGGGTGGGCTAGGGGAGGCATCCTCATTCCTCACCATCACTTGCTTCTTAAGTGAGCTTCCCCCAGTGGGCCCCTGGTACAGCCCCCTGCAGTCACCGGGCACGGGGATGGGGGTGGGGGAGCACTATGCTTGGGTAAGAGGTTGCTTGGTAAGACAATGGCTGAGCTGATAATGCCAGCAAAGTCATGACACCAGGGACCTCTTACAATTTTAAGATCCAATCAACTTTAAAATATTACTGGCTAAAGCGGATTTGAGCAGGGGCTATAGCAAACAATTGATCCCGGTATATTTACTGAGAACACAGACACCCTGCTGAAACATTAATCTGGGATGGGGGGTGGGGAAGGGGAGCAGCATTAGGACTGCCTAAGCTCTTCCAGAAAATTCTTTGACAAAATAAGTGTAATTAGGGAAATGCAGATGCTATTTTTTATATATGTATTTATTCTATTCTTTATAAAACATTCCAAGAGTCAGCAGCTTACAAAGAGACCTGCCTTCCTTCCTCCCTTCTCAGGTCTTCCCCTTGGGACTCTGCTCCTCACCCAGGTTCTGGACCTCTCTGCCTGGGACATGGCCCCTCCCACTTTCTACACAACCCCCTCCCCCCAAACTTACCCCCCAACCCCGACTCAGTGCCTTTCCAGTCATCCCCTAGAGGTTCTGCAACCTCTGGCCCCAGGACATTCAGAATGAGGGCCCAGCCACCTTGGAGGCAGGAGGGGAGATGTGGGGAGGACAGAAGCCAGCACAATATGGAGCAGTTTATCCAGCACACATGTCCGGGACAACGAGGTCGGCCCCTGGCTGCCCCCACCCTTGGAAGCATCAATAACGTGCCGCCAGCATGGGCTTGCAATGTGGCCATGAAAAGAAGGACAAAGAAACAAGTTCTTTCCTGGTGCAGCAGAGCTTATACTGCTTGCAGTTAATGGCAGGGTGGACGGGGGTGGAGCCAGCCCTGGAGAAGGCTGAGAAATTCCAGTTCCTGACAGGCTGGACCATGGTCAGAGGCGCAGCGTGGAACCCGAGACTCCTGGGGAGCTGGTCGCCTGAGCCACTGCTGGACAGAGGGCGTGCGCCGAGGGCCCAGCTCAGCAGCCAGAACAGGGACCCCCGGAGAAAATCCTGTTCGTCTTCCTAGCCAGCAGGATCACCAGGATCTCCCCAGTTAGAAGCACTGGTTTCTTTGTAAAGATCTTTAAGAGGGTACTTGCTTTTCTGATTTCATATTTTGTTTTGGAGACAGCGGTACCTTGGCCTCTTATACCTGCTGTGTGTTGCTCTCACTTATCTTTGGGGTTCCCTTGGCCTGGAATGCCCAGCTTTGTAAAACATGCCTCTGCAGCCTTTTGAGCTTAGGTCCAAAGTCACCCCTTCTGTGAGGTTCTTCTGACCCTCCTCAGACTGAGCTCCTCATTGCCCTTCTTGCATTTCCATAGCACACTCGTGGGATTTTGGCTCCATTAACCCTCATATTGAATGATAACTTTTCTTGCCTGTCTCTTCCTTGGATTGTCAGGTCCTTGAGAACAAGGACCTTCTATCTCTACACCCCTATGTCCTTGTGTGCGCCTAGCATGTAGTTGGGTGTTCAAAACGTGCTGGATATACAGAACAAGGTGCCCATCTTCCCTAAGGCATTGCCAGGAAGACACGTTTGTTTCTAAGTTAAATCAATTAATCCACCAAGGAGCTTTGGGTCACCGGAAAAACTGTTACCTCGAACCATATGAAATTACTAATAGTCAACCATTTACCAAATTACCAAAGATTACCCCAAACTAATATTCAACCAATCACCCAAAATGATACTTTCACCGGGTACGACCAAATCCATGAGATACATTCCCTCCAGGATGGAAGGCGTAAAAGGAAACCAGCATTTGCTGCACACCGACCATGTGCCAGGTACTTTGCAAACATCATCTTGTTTGGTTTAATCCTCATTTAATTCTGGTTCAGGAGAAAAAAAATAAGTCTAAAAGGTATAAAATATATTTAAATGCTGAGTGAGGCAGTACTGTAGGGCAGTGGAATGGGAAACGAGAATTATTTGGATGGTGAGGGTTTCATAACGACGGTGGGGGCTTCAGCCAGGCATGATGCTCAGGCTTCTTGAGGGCAGCCTCTGTGGCCGACCGTTGGTGGCCCTCTCCTTTCTCCCGTGGTAAGCTCACTCTGCTGACCTCCATCATGGCACACCTCACATGGCTTCCTTGCTCTTCCTTTACTTGTCTGTTTCCCTCCTATGTTCTGGGTAGGTCCTTCCAATGGCAGGGGTCTTGTCTCATTTATCTTTGTATACCTCTGCCCGGAGTGATGCCTGGCAGTCAGCTGAACTCAAATGTTTGCTGGGAATGTATACAGAAAAAAATTGCAGTCAATTCCAGCAATGAACGCAAGGATTTCTCAGAGGCAGATATGGGCACAGGTTCTCAAGCTCCCACACATGTGGAGTTGTGTGCTTACAATGGCTCAGGAGTATGGAGCTCAACAGGACTGAGCCAAGCAGGAAGGGGGAAGAGACCCAGGAGGGATTACAATTCCAAGTAAGTGTCACTAGACACATCCCATTTCCGTCTTCTATTTCCTTGGCTGGTCGGTACAGGTTGCTCATAAACCTCCAATTCCAGTTGCCCCTGTAGGGACCCGAGGTGCAGTGGGAAGATGCCTGGTATACTCATCGTAAGAGCTACTGTTTACTGAGAACTCCAGGATGATCCCCATTTTCTAGATGGAGGACTCATATGCCTTGCCCGAGGTGACAGGCTATAATTCCAGGTGTCCCTGGTTTTTAAATCTGTACTCTTCATCATTCTGCTGTCTCAGTACAAAATGCAGATGGTCTCCCATTTCCCAGAGTGTCTGGACTGGTCAGGGCCAGAAACGCATGCAGGAGTCTTCAGTAGTTCTGACTCCGTGCCCCCAACCTTGAGACAAGTGAAGCCGACATTTTTGCGGTCTTGGTCCCTCCCCAAGCCCAGCCCGGTGCCAGGTCTTGGAGCCTTTCATTCATCATTCTCGATGAGGAATTAACTCACTGGGGTTGATTTATGGAGCTAGGCAGGAGCTTCTGCCAGAGGAACCCAAGCTGCTTTCTGTCTTGATTTCATGCCCCTCCCTGTCCCTGAAGAGCCTGGCATCGAAGCTCATCTTGAATCTTCAGAGCTCGTGGACTCATTGCAGATTGAAGCACGTGCCCTCTTGACCCTCAGGATGATTTGGGGTTTTTTTCTTCTTGATCTTTAAGGAGGCGTATCTCCAAGGGGAAGGCAAAGTTTCACAAAGAGGAGATGGAGGTGGCAGAGAGAGCAAGCGTGCATATGCTAAGAGCTCTATTCCACCATTTGAATGACAGTGAAGACACATCTTGTCAAATTACCGCTTCAGTCAAACGGGCTAACCCTCACCACCGTTGACAACAGAATGATTTCACATAAAAAAAAAAAAAGTGAGAGACGTGGGAAATAAACCTTGGGCTATTAACAGGGCTCCCAGTTCACTGAGCTAGTACAGGTTCCCGTGTGTTCTTGTGTACCCCTCCAAACAGCTGTTTGCAGCCGGGAGAGAGGAAGGTCCAGCCTGTGCCTTGTCCCAGCTCTTCTGCTGGCCGAAATAGGAGCCCGGCAGAGAAGCTGCTTGAGGAGCTAGGGGATGCCAGGAGAATGGTGGGAAGGGGGCTCTCCTCCATGTTCTCTCCTGACTTCCCAGTGGGGGCCACCTCTTCCCTAGTCACACGACGGGCACAGAGCTCTCCAACTACCCCCCCCCAACTGGTAGTTATAATTTGGGCAGTGCCCTTGCGTCATGCTCCTCCAAGATGTCAGGGCTGCTATGGAAGCGGGGCAACAAAAATAGGAGACCGAGTCAAGGTCAGCTCCCAGGCGGAGTCAGGGCATCACCAAAGCTAGTACGGATGAAAGCATGGGTGAGGTGGGGAGAGAGTAGGGCTGAGACCAGGACAGAAACAGTGGATGGGCTGCCCCTGAAAGAGTGGTGCTAGTGGCCGGGGATGGAAAAGGGCAGGTGAGGGGCTCACATACTGGATCGGCAGCTCCATATGTACGAATAGCATTGGCAGATGATGGCCTTTTTAGAGTCTCCTGAGTCCCCCTCCTTTAGGGTCCCATCCTTATGGGAGTGCCCTTCCTAGATTCAAAGATGGGTATCTACAGCTCTGTTGCCCCAGGACTGTCACTGGGCCCTGGGCGAAGCAACTTCTGCCATAGTGAAGTTTTTATCAGAAAGATCATTGCTGACTCCACCGGATTCATCTGCCTGGTTTTTACATCTGGCCTCCCGTGAACTTGTTATTTCTAGATAACTCTGTGTTTTACCAGTCTGGATGCTGACTCCCTGTCTTTTCTTGATATTAGGTGTTTGATTTGGTAAACTGATTTCTGATTGCTTGCCTGTATCCAGATTTCCACGACTCTCTGCAACTAGCTACAAATCGCCTCTTCTTAGATCCGGTGTATTTCCAGTGATTCTTGTTTTACTACGACTCTGGGCCCAAAAGGAGACTGGTAATTTACTCAGGAAGTGGAAGTCACGTGACACCAGCCCTCTGCTGAAGATACACCATTTCTATAAATCCAGCTTCACTAGCTAATACTCATTATCTTACAGTCATAGACATCTGGGCTTGGGAGAAACTTCAAAGATGTCTAATTTGATGCCTCTCTGATTTGCAAATTTCCTTATTATATTAATTATTTCAAAATAATAAGAGCTAACATTAATGGACTTGGCTAAACACTTTCCATATGTTACCTCATTTAATCCTGACAATTTTGTGAGGAAAAACACTGTCGTCATCATGGCATAGTTTAGGAAACAAAGCCCATGCCCTTAACCCCCATCCCACACTGACATGGCTCAGTATTGGTCCTGAGCTGCCACTTGGATGTCTCCAGGGGAGAGGAGCTCAGGACCTCTTGGGACATCCAGCCCTGTCTTTGACAGCTCTGACCTTGAGAAAGCACCTCCTTATCTTGAGCTGAAGAGCCTCTCTCTCTAATTTTTACCCCTTGCCCTGGTTGCCCCCCCTTCATAAGACAGAACAAACCTGACAGCTCTCTAAATACCACGTCTCACATGTTTCTCTTAAAATTTTGCCAAACGTCTCCAGGTCCAACTTCTCCTCATATGACTGTTTTGATGATACCTGATTGTTCCAATTTGCCTTCAGTTCTGGCACCCTGGATAGAGTCCTAATAATCGCATTATAAATATAATGATATATTTTTTTGCTGTGTTTTGTTTTGGTCTCTACCATTTGTTTTCTCTCCTGTGCTAAATTTTATAGGCGGAGCAAAAGACGTTTAACACAAAGGCCTTGCCCTCGAGCTACAATTTTATTGTTTTCTTGGATAAGAAACAATAAGGCAGCATATTTAGTAAAGTGTTTATTTTGTGGATCTGACTATAGGCATGACAGAAAATCCAGCAAGGGGGACAGGAGTAGGCAGGAGCCATAGGGGAAGGCTGCCTGGAAGGCTCGTGGCTTCCCTGGGCTTCTGCGGTGGGTAGCTATAGGAACAGCAGAACGGAGGGGATCTGGGGTGGTAGATTGCAGGGATAAATCGCAGGTTGCTTGTTGAAGGTAAAAAGGAGGATGAGTCTGCGTGGGGGCGGGGAGGGGGTTGGGAAGTGAGCGTGGGGAGGAGCCAAAATTGAGATGGACATGAGGATGGCAATGGGGAAATCTTGAACATTAAGCTAAAGGATTTATATCCACGTGAACACGGAATCAGTGAGAGGGCAGGAGGTTATTTTGGGGGCATTTTGTGCAGTCCAGCCTTTCACACAATTCACTTTCACAGGCCCCCAAATTTCTCCGCAGGGCACCTATGCTAATTTCTATCACCATTCCAATTTACCCCCAGCTGGCCTCTCTGTCGACTTCAGTCAGAGCCAGGTCCTCCCGGGCCTTTACCTTGCCTGAATCCCACTTTGCTTGAGAAGGGCTATCTTCCTACAGTTAGACTCATTTCCTGCCAGGATTGCTTGCTCTGAGGTACCTGCCTACCTCCTGCTTCCACTCCTTCTGTCGCCCCCTCCACACTCCTGTCAGCGACAGCCTAAGCCTCATTTAGCACATCCTGCTTGGTCTCTCCCATCGGCTCTCCATCATCTTTAGAACAAAGTCCACACTTCCCGCCCATTTTTCCAGCCTTATTTCTAGCTACATGGAGCCTATGCAAGGAGTACCAAAAACCTTTTGAATTGCTTGACCATCCCGTATTCTCTCTCATTTTCTTGGCCTCTGTGTTGTTGCTGCTTCTCCACAGAACACCTGTCCCCTTGCAATAATATCCTCCAAGAGTCAGCTTAGTGTGGCCTCTGGAGACAATTCCATGGCCCACCTGAGCTGAATTAGGGGACCTCTACTTCCAGAGGCTCTTGTGGCATTTCACGAGCAGTCAGGACACTGAGGGCGAATGTGCACCTGCCATACTGCTCAAGAAGCGATAGAAAACAACTAGGCCATCTTTTCTTCATTGGAAAGTGAACAGAGACTCACAGAATCCAACCTGGAGAACCAGGCTTGAAAAATAAGCAGGTGAACAAACAATGAATCATGGAACAGTACACCAAAACAAATTATGTAATATATGGTGATTAACATAACAATAAAAAATAAAAAATAAAGTAAAAAAAAAAAGAAAAGAAAAATAAGCAGGAATCCAGTGACACAAGTGTGGCTGCAGGAACCACAGAAAAGGTCACGCTATGGATGCAGTCTGGTCTGTGTAGAGTCACGACTGTGGGGACAGACTTGACCTCCAAACGTCCGCACCATGACACAGGGGTATTTAGGAAGTCCCATCCGTGGGGCAATTTTAAATTAGGGGATACCTATCTTCTTTTTTTTTTTTTTAAAGATTTTTATTTATTTATTTGAGAGCGAGAGAATGAGAGATAGAGAGCACGAGAGGGAAGAGGGTCAGAGGGAGAAGCAGACTCCCTGCCGAGGAGGGAGCCCGATGCGGGACTCGATCCCAGGACTCCAGGATCATGACCTGAGCCGAAGGCAGTCGCTTAACCAACTGAGCCACCCAGGTGCCCATCTTCTTTTTTTTTTTTTTTTTAAGATTTTATTTATTTATTTGAGAGAGAGAGAATGAGAGATAGAGAGCACGAGAGGGAAGAGGGTCAGAGGGAGAAGCAGACTCCCTGCTGAGCAGGGAGCCCGATGCAGGACTCGATCCGGGGACCCCAGGATCATGACCTGAGCCGAAGGCAGTCGCTTAACCAACTGAGCCACCCAGGCGCCCTAGGGGATACCTATCTTCTATTCTTCTCAGTCTCTTCCTTTCTTAATTCACACTGATGTAATTAAAGTCCGCCTGGAGGCAAGGGAATTGACTCCTGCATCCCGAGGAGGAAGAACTCTGTCTCAGCTCGGAACTCTGCAAACTCAGGAAACCAATCAGTCTGCTTTGGAACCGTCCTCCTGCTTCACAGAGTAGTTGAGAGAAAGCTCAACAGGAAGCTGTCAGAGTAAACAACGAGATGATGCCTAATAAACAATTTCCAGCATTTTGTAGCTGATAATAATTGCTCACTTAAGTCTCCCGAAGCTTTAATTTGGTAGGTCTGTAATCAATGGCAGTTTTCTCCCCGAGGTGGGAAAAGGCTGAGTGACAGAGAGAATTGCAAGTTCCTGCGTGATGCCAGTCCCCGGGAGCTGAAGGAAGGGGGAGAGAGCCTTCTTGGCTTGCAAATGGATGAAAGTGGGACGTAGAGGGTCTTAGGCTAGATCTAGGGGCCGGAGAGCACCAGCAAAGACCACAAAATGTACAGATGGGATGCTTTTATCGGTAGAGAGGGCTACCTTTCTTCTGTATCAGCTTCCCTCAGCTGGCTTCCCAGTCAGCCCTCTGAGGCTCCACTCCCAGAATATCCCATTCATTTGGGGTTAGGAAGTTTAAACTCCCCCAAAGAATCCTAGCACAACTGAGTCCTGCCTGTACAACTTCATTTGGTCCTTGCATGCGTCCTTTATAATTCCCCTTAATTCGCTGGACCTGGTCTCTTAGATTCAAAAAATACCTGGTTTGGGGCTTCTACCTTGGGATTCGCTCTTTATCCATCTCTCCCCACCACTTCAGACCCCGCTGACTATCTTAGCCTTATCTTATCTTTGGCACCGAAATAACTGCATTAATCGTTCATATTCTGAAGGGACCCCACGCTACGAGGACATGAGTTCATACCCACCATCAATGGGCATCCAATGAAACTCCTGAATGAAACCACTCCCTTCCAGTTAGCATGGCACCCCGGGATGTGAATTGCTCTCTCTCTGGCCACCATGTACCTGTGCATGTCTTACACTCACCTAAGATAGGAGTCCCAGCACCCATGCGACCTGCTCAGCGCCAAACTCATACCAGATTTTGCTGACGGGTTTTCAAGAGGGGTCAGTGTCATGTTTTCTCCCCGGGAATGGCTTCATCGTGGTCGCTTCCATGGTGTGATTTGGATGGTACCGGGCAGACCCTCCAATCCCCAAACAGCTCTCCCATACTTCTGTTCAGTGCCTAGAATTCCTCCATCATCTAGAGGGAGTCGTGGTGTTTTGGAAGAAATGGCATAGGATTTGGATTTAAAAGATCTACCCATCTTTGATTCCCGGCTCTGTTCTTTCTGTCTTTGTACCTTGGGTGGGTCACTAAGCTTTCTGGGGCTCTGGTTAGTGTAGGAAGCAAATGAAAATAATTTGGAAGCTTTTGAATATCCCAAAGCTCTGTGCACATATTAATTATTAGTGCTCTTCATTTATCCAGTCTTTGAAGACTTTTTACTTTCCCAAACCAAGTTTTACTTTCAAATATCCATGGGAGGTGTAAAATTTTATGAATATTAGCTAACACCTCCTAGGCTAGAAACTGAAAACAAATATCAGGGAATGACCTAGAATGATATCCTTAGGGAAATTTAGAAGCTACTGAGATGAAGAAGCGGTCATCTCTTTCCTCTGAGATTCAAACAAATCTCTCGTGACCCCTGTCTGGGTCCAATATCCGACCACGGTAAATTGAAGACATGGTGAACCACCCACCTGTAGACAATTTCTGTTTATTTCTTCATCTAACACAGATCCCTTCCGAGCCTAATTTGTGCCATGCCTTGTGCTACTTGCTGGGGCTACAAAGATGAACAAGTATCCCTGGTCTCTGTCCGCAGAGGGCAAAGAGGCTATAGGCAGAAACAGACAAGTAACAAGCCAATTACGGTAATAGGATGGTACGAGCTCAGAAGAGCAAGGTGGCATGTGATATGAGAATGTATAAAAGAGTACATAACCAAGACAAATGAGATCAGAGATTTTTCTGGAGGAAGGCTACCTAAGAGTTTGTGAGCAGAGCAGGCAGGCATTCGGTGGGGTGGGAGAAGACGCAAGAGTTTTCTAGACGGGGTAAATAGCACAGTGAGAGTCTAGAGGCAACTGGAATACGATTTGCTTGAGAAATCAAAAAATAGCTCCGTGCCGATAAAGCACAGACTTCAAGGCAGAGAACGTTGAGAGGTAAGTAGAATCTACGTTAACAGGGATATCTGTGTGCTAGAGTAAGAAATTTGACCTTTAGGCAGGAAGCAATAGGTCACAGAAAGGTTTCATGTAGGAGACTGGCATTCACTATTGCATGACTCATACCACATAAAATAATTCTTAATTTGACTGATCTCCTGCCCACCCTCACTAGGATGTGAGTTCCACGAGAACTGTATAATGTCATATTAATCACTGTATCCCAAGTGCCAGGCGTATGGTAGACACCATATTAATGTTAATGGAAATGAATGAAACCTTATTGTCCCTCCTCCTTTCCTCTCTGTAACTGCCACTCAAGAGAAACTGGCACGAAATCAGAACCATGACGCAAGAACTCCTTGGAAACCAGGAGATGGCGTGCCTGGTGACTTTGAGCTAGTTCTGCAAGTTCTTCTGTTTCCTCTCCTTCTGGGCCTCCAGAAGAAGAGTATAGGCTCACATTTCTCAAGGTGATACCTAAGTAAAGGGTTAGGAAGCTGGTTCCTGCCAGGCCTTGGGGCCCCAGTTAGTTCACGGCATGCACGTTGCCATCATTCCGTCCTCCTGTCTTTGTGGCACACAGAGCTAGTCAGGCTCAGCGTTCCTTTCCCTCTGAGCATGTGCTTGCTCATTCCCAACACACCCCTTCTCGGCAGAGCTTCTGTGGCAGCTAAACCACAGTTTGCTCTGGAGATCAAATCCATCTGCCATTCTAGAGCTAAATGAATTCTATGAGACTTTCCTTCCAGTGAGCCATAAGACAGCGAGGACATTGCATTCTGGCAACTTTATTAGATCGAGTCCACGAACCTTGGTGTGGATAATGCTTATATTATAACAGCATGATTAAAGATTTTCAGACTAAAGCAATCGAGTTTTGTGTGAAGTTCTGAGGCCCGCCGCCTTGAGTAGCTAGTGTCCGAAGTAGACAGCTCAAAGTAGCAGCTTCCAAGCCAAGTCCTAGATCTGCTCCTTGGTGTCTGAAAAAGCCAACATTGGGCCCAAGTATCTGTGCAGAAACCAGAGTAAAATGGGGGAAAAACCAAAACTAAAGTGAAACCGGCTCTCACATCTCGATTGCGCCTAGATCATTCAATTTCTTTAAGTTTTGCTTCCACTTATAATACTCGTATTTATCTCTACAAGAAAATGCTGGCCCAATACACATCCCTATTTTAATGAAAACTCATTTCAATAGCAAAATATCAAGTCCTACTTGAATCCTGTGTACGTATTACTGAGACTCTTAATTATAAATGGCAACAGATAAACCCTGAAATTGACATCACCGTCCCGTGACAGTGACCTGAATTACAGCCGGTGTCCCCAGGAAAATGTGGCCAACTTCTAATGACCTTGCCCGGTCACCTTCATCTCTCTCTCTCTCTCTCCCTTTCTCTCTTTCTCTCTAGGTCTCTGATTTTTTTCTACCCTTCGCCACTGTGTCTCATTTACTTCCTGTGTCTCTTTCTTGGCCCTCCATTCTGCCCCTGCCTCTGTCTATAAGTTTCTTTGTGTTGCTCTATCCCTTTCTAACATTCTGTCCCGTCCCTTGATCTCCCTGCCTTTACTCTATCCATCTCTCTACATCTGTGCCTTCCCCTGCCTGTGTTCCCCACCTCCCGGTTGCCCCTCCCTCAAAGGTAGAAAGCCATTAAAGCCGCCCCACATGCTTTCTTCACACTATCACGCTGCTGTCGTTGACTCCTTGCCGCTCACACTAGAAATAGCTTTTGCCTTTTGTTGCCAAATCAGAATCTTCTCAGCAGTGAAAATGTGGCTTATGAAAGCAAGTGCCTTGTAATTAAATAAATGGGTAATTTCAGTGTTTTTATTTTTATTTTTCTACCCAGGGATTTTCTTAGTAACAGGAAGGAACAGATAGTGGTGCTTTAATTCCTATTGATTGAGAAGAGAAAATAAGTTAGACTATCTTTAGGTTTTATTTGGGTATTTGTGATAATTAATAAGAAAAGAAGGAAACATCTGTCCTAGAAATGGAGAAGATGAGAGGGAATAGGGCAAAAAAAAAAAAAAAAATTGGCTGCATCAGTTAAGACTGCTGGGAGAAGCTAAGGCTGGCAAAAATCCTGGCTGAGTTATAGTTTGGAGAAGAGTTCAGGAGAATAAGAGTTTCATCAAATATATCAGAGGAGAGAGTGGTCCTGAGGAGGCAGGCTATGGATAAATGAGACGGTGATGAAGTGTGACCATTATAAGCTAATGGACACCTTGAGGGGAAAGAGAGCCAAGGACACAACACTGACATTCCAAATCAGGACGGAGCAGCAGCCCGATGATGGGTCTCCCTGGGTGGGAAGGAAATTAGCCGGTGTATTCTGTGCGCTGCTTACAATCATTCTCCCAGACCTCCGAGGCAGATGGGGGATCAGAGGGGCTGCACCCAGGGAAACAGCAACCAGAAGATGCGAAGAAAGCCTGAGGAGTCCCAGAGCGGGAGCCCAGGATTCAGCGACCAGAGGGAGTATCTATAAACACTAAGAGGACAGAGGGACCTGCAGTGACAAGCCCAGAGTCCACCACATGGCAGACAAGGTTGATAGCCCCTCTTTTTTTCCTCTCTCCCTCTTCTATTCCTCTCCCTTCCTCTCCTTCTTTCTTTCTTCCTTCCTCTCCCTCTGTTTTTCCCTGTTCCCTGTCCCCTCCTCCTCCTTCATCTTTCTCATTTCCAAACAAAAACAAGCGAAACTCTTGGTATATAGTATCTTTACCAAAAAAAAAAAAGGCAAGCTCCTTGGATGAGCAGACATTTGTCCCTAGGACTAAGGTCTTAGGCAACGTCGAAACAGTTAAACCTCGTGTGTGCATGATACCATTTTTCTTACTCAAAATCCTTTTAAAATAGCTTTCACAACATCCCAGCGTCACTATGAGATGCTGGGTAGATACCATTTTCTCTCTTCTAAAGCTACATTACATTAAAACGTGAGACAAATGATGAACTTTGGACTTACGACATTCTTTGATTATTCAGGCTGCTTGTTAAACTAATTTTCTTAGTTCCCCCATGAAGTGTTTTTTGTTCCATATTTTATCCTATCCTTTTCAGCAGTGAACTTTCTATCTAGCAAGATATCTAAAAACCTCATACCTGGTGAAAAGTAAGGAGTTGACTTTGTTAAATATTGATCGTCCATGCTTTTTTGTTATATTTACTTTAGAGAGGTAGCATGATGTCATAAGTAAATATTGACATTGGAATCAGAACTCCCAAGTTCAAGTTCGAGACCCGCCAGCTACTGCACATGTAATCTTGGACCAGTCATATAATCTCTCTGGGTCTCAATTTCCAACACGAGGGGGAGAAAAAAATAAAAAAAGGATTAGGAGACCTGTCTTACAGGGCTTCTGTGAGCATTAAATTAGACTAATATAAAATTCCATGTCTGGTATATAGTAAATGCTCAATGAATAGTATCATTGTTGCTGCTCGTGTTATAGCGTTTGATGACAGCTTTATAACCTACTAGCATAACTATCAAACATATCATTGATTTTTGTGTGAAATTATGAGGAAATATTTTGTATCTCTCAGAATCTCCTTTCCTTGTAAGGGAAAGAAACCCACCAAAATAGCTTTTATTCATTCACTCAACAAATATCTATCTAGTTCTTCCATTTACTAGGAACCGTTTTAAGTGCTGAGGTTGTAGTAGTGAAATGACAAGATCCCAGGTTTTATGATGCTTATGTTCTACAGTAGAGAGACAAAGTACAAAGAATGAGTTAGGAGAGAATACCAGATTGTGATAAGAAACTTAAATAACATAGTGTCTACAACGTTACAGAGGACTCAGAGATAACTCCTATTTGGGGGATAGAGAAGGCTTCTCTGAGGCATTCAGATGATGAAAAGGAACCAGTCGTGCAAACAGTCTGTGCAGAGATGAGCAAATGCAAGGGCCCTGAGGCAGAGAACAAATCTGACAGTTTCAAGAAAAGAAGACTTAATTAAGAAGATGAGTTGGAGAGATGAACAGGGGCCAGATCATAAATCTTGTGGACCATGATAAGGAGTTTGGATTTTATTAATTATTGTGGAAGTAACTGAAGGAAATTAAGCACACAACGAAGTTATTTAAATTCTAAAAAGAGTGCTCTGTGTGCTGTGTGGAGATGGAGAATATGTTGTAAGTGGTCAAGAGTAAAACCAAGGAAACCAGTTAGGAGGCTTTGGTCATAGACCAGGCTGTGGGAAAAGAAGAGCTGGAAAGAAGTAGACAGGCAGGAAATTTATTTTAGAAGTAGGACCAGTGGGATTTGGTGGTAGATTAGATGTTAGAGGTGCAAGATAGGGAGGGGTCAAGGGTGATGCTTAGTTTTCAGACTTAAATCATTGAAAAAAGCAATTGGTAGCACCATTAAGGAGATGGGGAGCCTGGGGGAGGGATGCGGGAAGGGGAGGGGGTTGTGTTGGGTATGTCAGGTCAAGATGACTACCAGGCAAACATGAGGCATTGTTGAATAGGCAGCCAGACATATGGGTGTAGAGGTCAGGGCTAAAAGCTACAAAGGACACTGCCGGCATAAATGGTATTTAAAGCCATGGGACCTGATGAGATCACCAAGGGATGAGTATAGATAAAGATGAGAAAATGGTTCAGGAATGAACCTTGGGGATGCCAAGATTTCAAGGTCAATTAGAAGAGGGGCGCCTGTCTGGTTCAGTCAGTTGAGCATGTGACTCTTGATCTCGGGGTCATGAGTTTGAGCCCCACGTTGGGGTAGAAATTAAAAATAAAAAAATCTTAAAAAAAAAAAGATCAGTTAGAAGAGAGAGACTCAGGACTAAAAGGGAATTCATTAGCTTGATCATCAAACTAGTTTTGGCAAGAGTGGAACTGACCTCAGGACAGTAGGACTCAAGGTCTCGGATGCCACCAGGGCTCTGTCTGATTTTCACTGCTGCTCTGGCGTTGCTCCCCCCCGCCCCCAATCGTCCAACTCGGCCCATTTCCCTCTGTAGTCTTCATTACAGAATTTTTCTTTTCAAAGGAAACATAGCCACAAGCAGCTCTGAATTCCATCTTCGCAATGTGAGAAAAAAGGAAAAAAATCTCCCTCCCAACTTCTTTCAAAATATCCTAAGGAAGATCACTAATTGGCCTGGTGTGGGTCACCAGCCCACACTTTGAACCAATCCCAGGCCAGGAGGCCAGAACTCTACCACTGACCAGCCCAGCCTGGTTCTACGCTCCCTAGAGTCCCTGAAAAAAGCCTGGCCTCTTTTCTTAAAAGAGAGTAGCCCATGTGTGGTCACTGATGAAATCACTGAGCTTGACAGCTTTTTCAATTTGGATCTGCTTCCTAATTGTAAACTTGATATGTCTGTCTATATCTCCAAATATAGTATGACACAATAGCCTGGGTTTTAGTTCTTCTGGTTTTATATCTTTAACCAAGTTTAAATAAATAAATGTGTTCTTATCTAAAGTTGAGATTGATGTACTCAACATTTATACGGGAAAGTAAAGTGGGTCATGAAAAAAGGAAGGAAAAAAAAAACCCCAGAGTATGAGGAACCTTCTGCAGATGCCAAACCACTGGATTCCAGGGGTGATGTGTTCACAGGGAGGCCATGGCCAACCTGGGCCTTCTTGGTCCAGAGGTTCTTCCCTGTAGATCGGCATATCTCAGGGAAGATCAGAAGGTTCTGCACCTCCCTGCCAACCGACGGTTCTCCCTTCTGTAATAGGCTGAGCTAAGGCCAGAGACAGTGGCTGGCTGCCCCTTGCCAATTACTCTGGATTGACTACCTTGCAACATACTCCGTAGTTGACCTGACTCTAGTCTGGGCCTGTTCCAAACTTTGTTTTGATTCACTGTGCCGGAAGAATTTATTTCTAAGCCCACACACTTCAGGGAACTAAGAAAAAGTGACAACCCAGATTTACTAACCAAAATATGATGATGTGAATAGCACCTTCCATAATGGTGCCTTAGTTGGCCCATTTAAGACACACATTTCCATTCCTCTTTACAGCTCCTATACAAGAGGTCAATTTCAGGGGTATCCAAAAGGCTATCCATGCAATCCACCTGACTGCAGTCTGCAATCTCTAGGAGTCCTCAGGCTGGTTGTTGAGATGGACCTCCTATGTGAACCCAAGTATACAACCAAAGGAAACTCATCAGACGTCAGGGAAGATTTCTGACCATCCCCATTCCCTGTGCTCCAAACCCACCTGATCTGTTCTAGAGATCTATGGTTTTTCCCCTTTATAACCTTTACTCAGGAAGCTATGTTATCTGCTCCAGCAAAATCCCAGGGTCTGGGGATACTAAGAGGCTCAAGAAGGCAACATTAATAGGGACAATTAACTGGCCATTCACTATGGCCTGGATATACAGGATGAGCCCAGAAGCTGGTTTGAGGGGTTTTTGTTCGGGTTTTTGATGCTCTTTCTTTAGTATATTTGGGTTGTCACTTTTTATTTGTCCCTTAAAACAGTTGATCTTAGAAAGAAATCTTCATTTTTTTCTACACAGTAGAATCAAAATGAAGAATAAGAACAAGCTCAGATTGGGGTCAGCAAGGCAATTACTGAGTGAGGTGCTATGTGGCTCTTCCCTTTTCCTTCATGAAGAGTTGAATATTCGTTGTGTCCTTGTAAGAGAATGCTCCCGCCTCTGGGCTGTGGCTTCCTGAACAAAACCTTCAACTGGGGAGAACCACCGACTTTGGCAAGCTCCTCATCTGTGAACCACAGTCTCCAGACCTGACAGATCAGATCTGTGGGTGCTGAAGGAATTTGAAAATGTGATCTCCTTCAGGGAACTCTCAAGAGATGTTTCCTCTCTAGAATATATCTCTACCTCCTTCCCCTTTGGAATAGGAGTCCAAGTAACACACGTCTTTCCCAGCTGCCAAAAAGGTGTGGGACTAGATGCACCTAGAGCCGTCTCCTAAGGTATGAGATGAGATGAGGCTTTCTCAATATGATTCCAGGGTCCCTCCCACAGGCCAAGTAAGATTCCTTAAGGTTACTTTTTGGGACCACCAAGAGTTTTAAAAAAGGGGGAGGGGGGCAGGAGAGAACTTTCTCACCAAGCCTCACTATTCAAACTGTGAAAAGAGAAAATTTGCAAATACCAAATACCACAATGAGGCTGGGGAGAGAAAATGGTAAGAAAATGTCCAAGCATGCAACTTGTCTAGAACTAAGCAAGCAGACAGGCAGGGGGCGTCAGGGAAGTCTCTCAGCAGATGGCCAGGCTACCTGGACCACACCTGGGCTGGGATTCAGGTAGGCCTCCAGTCTGAGCACTGGAGACCCACAGGGATGCGCCCTCTACCTAGAGGTGCCAAGAGGGACACAGGGCTTCAACCACCGAAACTGAGGACACCAAGAAAGGCTAAGATAGCCGGCATTGCCTCAGAGAAGATAGCCGTCATTGCCTCAGAGAAGCTAGCCCTCGGCAGGAAAGTGAAGCTTGCTCCCGTGGCATCTCAGCTCTCCCTGATGACATCCGTGACCTTGAGAAAGTCACCGTACTTCCCTAGGCTTCAGTTTCCTCATCTGTACACGGGGGGCAAGAATCTCAACCTTGGAGCGCTCCTGGTAGAATTAAAGGATACCATGCTTAGCACAGTATCCGGCACATGGCGAACACTCGCAAAATAACAGCTGTTAATAGCACAAAAATAAGTCAAAGCTCATTTACTCAGAAACAAAAGACACAGCAAAAGAACCACATTATCCAGATTAGCATTAAGAGAAAACTGATTTTTAATGCCACACAGTTGGGCTAGAGTGACTTAAATCCCTCCTGCTCCAGGCCAAGATTAGTCCTCGTACCCCAGAGCAGAACTGAGTCCAGAGGTGAGGATGAGGTGGCCCGAGCTAGGGATGAGGGGGGATGGCAGAGGCTGGGAGACAGGTTAGACTTGACAGTAGCTTCACTGGCTTTGAGGAGGGAACGGGATATTATCTGGAAAAGGGATAAAACTTGTTCTCACCTTTTTCCCAAGAGAAAAAAGAAAAAAATTATAGTTCAAAATGAGAACTTTCTAATAATGATAGTCATCTTAATATGGAGAGGTAGCTTTGGAAAGGGGCAAGCTCATCTTTCAGAAGTGGTCAAGCAAAAGATGGACATACGGACTTTCTTACGGGAGACACCCAGGTGAGAAGGTTGGACTAGTTGATCTTGCACGTGCCGTTGGAGGTGGAGATGCTAAGGTACCATGCTCTGTTGGGATTATGATGGCTGTTGAGCCAGAAGCTAAGAAAGCACCAGTAAGCTTTCAGGAATTAACTCTAGTCTGGTGCCTTCAGGCATCCTCAAGAGAACCACCTTTCCCAGGGGTTAATGGCGAAGGTGGTACTTCCGCAGAGCTGCTGGGCTTCCCAGTAACACTGTGCTGCTTCTGGTCTTTGCAAAAGATGGTGTAGTGGTGGTGCTGGGACTGTGGGTGGGGTGGGGGGGAGGGGGGAGAGGTGCCAAGAGAAGAGAAAATGAGAAAAAAAAATAGATGTACCACGAAACTGCAATTAGTTTGTACGTGCTATTTCCATAAAGCAGACCTCGCACTTGAGATCTGAAAGGTAATCATCTGAGATATCAGAGCCTGGCTATAAATAGTCAAACTCCCGGCCGGTAAGGCTGCACCCTGGGGAGAGGGGCCGACGGGGAGGCCCCCTGCTGGGGTCCTGGGGGCCAGAGCCACCCTCCCTCCGACTCATCCTGTGGATGCTGACTCCCAGGACCACGGGGCATCTGGGTACCTATTTATGCCCGGCTCAACTCTAATTGCCACGCTCATCACAAGAAAGCCTGCTTGGGAAGAGAAACAGCACTAGACAAAGCCGCTGTTTCCACCCAGTGGTTAGAATAAAAAAGGTGTAATCACAGGTTCCACCCAGGAGCTGCCAGGAGATTTGCCCTCTGGCCTCTCCCTCATTCTGGAGCCCTTTGTTTGGGTCTCTCTCCAGGTAGCTGCACCTAGCTTCCTCCCCGCAAATCAGACAGCTCATCTCTCCGCCGTTTGCCCAGAAGGCCCCAGGAGGGACCAAGCCAGACTGCGTTTGCAAACAGCCACTTGAGACTCTCCAAACATACACCCCTTGGAACAGACTCCTCGTCTGATGACATCTGCGAACCGCAGCTCAAGCCAAGGCTCCGTGTTCTGGGTCTTTTCCACCCGCTCAGTGCGCTTCTCACCTGTGCGTGCGTGCGCGTGCGCGCGTGTGAGTGTGTGTGTGCATTTATGCACGTGCATGTGTGGGGGTGGGGATGTTTGGTGAGTAAATCCTTGTGTGCATCTAGCTCAGTCCCTGGACTCCACTGATAATGTATCTCACACATACCTGAGGTGCAATTATTTGTCAAATGTTATCAATGTTGTGAAGAATAAAACACATTTTCAAGTATGGCTTTTTGTCATTACACGGTTTTTTGATGAACAGATAACTCAAAGAAAAACTACTTTGATGTGGGAGATTTCAAAGTATTTTTACCATTCGAAAGGAGCAAAAACATCAGGAACCACAGCTTCACTAAGTAAAAGTCCACACAAAGCCAGTATACTAAGGGCTGTTTTTATGCAGAGGACATTTCAGAAGCGTGATTTAAAAATGAAACTTGCAACTTGCTGGACTAACAAATAAAACGTGCAAGGAGATCCTTACCTTATTCTTGCCTCTTGCTCTGTCCCTGACATCTCTCTATCCCCAGCCCGCCACAGCACAGGGTCAGGCACGCACTATCCAGTTAATGCTTGTCAACTCACCCTCTCCCCGAGCCACGGGCCCGCACAGCTCCCTGGTGCATCTCCAGCTTCAGTTTTTCTGCTTTCTGTGAGCCCTGGTAGCCGCCCAGTTAAGATCAGGTGGGACTTCAGCAAGAATGAAATCAGGCCCCAAGTACCCCACCCTTCTGAGCCTTTCAGGAGTCTTAATGGTCTGATGAGGTCTTGAAACCATTTAGTTTCAGAGAAGCTGGCTTCGGTCCCCTTCATATGAATCAACCCTCTACTGGGGGGTCTAGTGCAAAATGTATGGGCTTTGGAGCAGAAATATGTACATGCCCATCTAGACGGGGTCCATCATTACAGTAATTAACCCTAGACAAATCACTGAGCCCTTGTTTACTCATCTATAAACCACACCCACTGCAGGGGTTGGCATAGTAACGTAAGGATTCCTTTTTCCTATATTCTTTTACCCAAATCTGATGAGTTTTTTTGGTACTCTAAAGTCCTTTTTGGACAGAAAACACAATCCTCAGCCTAAAGAAATTTATAATGCAATTGGGTGAGTGGTCCATGCAGGGCCAGGTCCAGGGGTGTGGAAAACGTGTGGTCACACAGGGCTCTAGGCTCAGAAGGGTCCCATGTTTGGTCTAATGCTCTGCTGTTGCTATCTTGAAATTCTTAATAACTCTTGAGCAAGGCACACCTCATTTTAATTTTGCACTGGGTTTTCCCCCCCCGATTATGTAACTAGTCCTGAATATATGCATGCATATCACATTTCAAGAACACGCATACAATTGCCTTGTCATCTTGACCCAAAGACCCTGGAATGTTGGTAGAAGGCCACATTAAAGAAGGTTTTCTGGAGAGTTTGAGGAGGTCATCAAGAGGATGTGACTGCCCGCTGACCCCAGAGCTGGCCCTGGGCAACTGGAGGTTCCTCAACCTTTCCTACTGGCCTGGGAACGTCCCTCCTGTCCACCGTTCCCACACTAGAAGCCATCTCAAGGATGCAGCCTTGAGAGAGTAAGTGTCGTTGGGAACATCTGGACTGAATACGTGACTGGACCCATTTAAAGCCTCTACATAAACTTTTCAGACTCTGGCGGATGGGCGCAAAGATCATCTCTTGTAGGTACCTACAAGACAAGCACTGTATGCGAGTTCCTTGTTGATTAGAACTGCCACCCACCAACCTGGAGTGCTCTGTCTCTCTCCTTGCCCTCTGCAAATGGGGGCCAATTTAGAATGTCACCCTGGGGGGCTCCCAGGTTGCGAACCACCGTGGAGTTGATCACAACATGAAGACAAGGAAGGAAAGGATGCAATAGTAATCAGCCCCAAACAAACATTTCTCAGGACTGTTCCAACCCAACAAAGAAAAGGGTGCTTCTGCTCTAAGTAGCCCTGGGTCCAGAGAAATTCTGGGCCCTCTGAGCAGGCGGGACATTTCTGTTTTCAGAGGCTAAGTGTGCTCTCCTGAAACTGCTGGAAATTGAGGCTTGGGGGAGTGGCCTCCACGGCTTCGTTCCCAGTCCCGAAGCTTCTACAATACCTCCCTTCGCCTCTAACTTCTCTAAAGCTGTCCAACTTGATGAAACACATATGTGATTCTGCTCCTTTCTACCTGACCTGTCCACCACTACCCCTGCCTTCCTACTCAGGCTGTTTCCACACCAGGAAATTCAAGTCCTGCCTGTACTTAGATCCTGGCCTTGCCCCTTGCCAGTTACGTGACTTTGGGCAAGTCATCCCCTCTCTGTGCTGCAGTTTCCTTACTCAGGAACTGAGGACAATAATAGAGCCTTACGGTTATTGTGAGAATTAAAGAAGTTAATACATTTACAGGAGTCAGAAGTGTGCCCGTCAGGTGGTGAAATCTTGCCGATGCTCACGATTAACCCACCTGCTCTCCCTCCCACACTGCTCATCTTAGCTGCCAGGGAGCCCTGAGGTCCCTACCCCTGAAACTGCTCCATCCCCACTTCCATCATTTACTCCGGGCCACTGGCTTCTCTCCTAAATTCTGCCACTGCCTGTGAATGAAGCCCCAAGCTCTAATCTCACCCTCCCCTCCATGCCTAGCATCCTTGCTGGCATATCGTAGGTGCTCAATATATGTTGAACGAGTCAATGAATGAATGAATGATGAATGAGGGAGACCAGTCGAGTGATGGAATGAGTGAATGAACGATGAATGAAGGGGACAAGTAGAGTGATAGAATGAATGAATGAATGATGAATGAGGAGACCAGTAGAGTGATGGATGAATGAATGAATGATGAATGAGTCTGATGGGTCCTAACTTACAAATCTGACCACCTCTCTCAGTGTTGATCAAACTCAACAGTGCTCAGGATAAAACCCAAACTCCCTAACTGAAGCCCTCTTGATCCAGCCTCTGTTCCGTTCTTAAATTCCCCTTTTCACTACTAGCCTCTGTTTGCACACCCCAGCTCCACCACCTCCAGACTTTCTCCCTCTGGTCACCCAGAACTGCCTTCTCTCCCATGCAGCTCCCTCTCCTTGCTCCCTGTTCCTGCATCCAGCCACCACCCCACCCCTGCTCCCGCGACAGAGCTCCCGAGGCCCATGGCCTCCCGAGTCAACAAGGCTGTATCAAGTGTCTCTGCCACACATGCCCAGAGCACGTGTGGACAAAAACCCCACTTGTCCCTAGCCCCCTCTCCCTTGTCAGTCTCTGCCACCAGAATGGAAACCCTCAACATAAAGATTGCGCCTTGTTCATGTTCCTATTTTCGGCATCTTTCGCAGCTCCTGACATAGAATAGACATTTAGCAAATGATGACATATTTATCAAATCAGCGCTGTATTGTAATCCCTTTATTTCCATTTCTACCATTCCTCTAGACTGTGACCACATCTAGGGTGGGAGCTATGGCTGCTTCTTCCTTACTTTACTTACTGTACCCCCAGTGTCTAGTGCAGCCAGACCAACAGTAGGCACGCAGTGTGTAGCTTTAAAAATAAATAAATGACTTTTAGGTTTTTAAATCTGCATCTATCAATCTACAAATATTTATTATGTACCTTTCCCAGGCAAGATATCCTATTAGCATAAATTGTCAGACTAGACACAATGACAGGGCTGGGGGAAAGGAAATCCAGGCTATAAGAAAATAGCATGGAGACAGATGGGGAGCTATAAAAGAGCATGGGGAATTTGGGGAATGGCGGGAAGGCAGTTAGGGTGGGTGGAGGGAGGCATAAGATTGAGAAGAGATTTGGACTCCACAAGCAATGGGGAGCTATTGCAAGTTCTTGAGGGTAGGAGAAACAGCCTGGGTTTGGGAACAGATACCCCAGAAGAGGGAGAAGAGTGGCTTGCAGTGGCATGGGATTTGAAGCTGGGAGGCCAGGCAGAGGCCATGGCAGCCGTTACAGGCCGACCATGTGAGAAGGGGAAGGAGAAGGACTGGAATGGGCTCCAGAGGATGTACCTTCGGGGTCACACGAGGGCTAAGGATGGCAGGTCTGACGATGACTTGGGTCTAGTCTTGGGAACTGGGAGGATGGTGACATTGTCACTTGGGAGGAAAGCAGGTTGGCATGGTGGCAGTTTTGGGGGGCTGGTTAGGACATGCTCTTGGGGACTGGGTTCTGAGCTCACCCTTGGATGCCCTGGGGCTGGGGAGCAGCTCGTGGAGTGTCGTGAGGCAGACAGCTGGAACGCAGGCTCTAAGGGGGACGCAGGGGTGGTGGAGCCATAGAGAGCAGGGAAATCTGGCCCTGAGCCTCGTGCTTACATTTCAGGGAGGGGATGCCACGGAGGATGCCAGGCCAGAAGGGGATGCCGGCAAACCGAAGTCTCTCAGCCCTGCCTTTCAGGGTAATGTTCACAAAATGTAATTGTTAGTGAAC